>NC_073691.1:186309431-186464266 GCF_029784155.1 Uranotaenia lowii
GGGGAGCACAAATTCACGCGACAACAACTTATGAATGCTTGTTTTTTTATTCATGCTGACTCCCTTCAATTGAACATTTCGTGGGATCCGAGCATTAATCGTTTCGGCGTTCCGGTGGGGAGCTGTCAGCTTGTTTTTTTTCTCTAACTGAAGTTCTTATAACATGAATTGTAATTGCTTTTCAAAGCGACGATCGTTTGTAGCAACTCTGCCTCAGTCTTACAGTAGTTATTTTTAGTATTACGAATAGTTAATTACGTTTTCCGGCTTTCAGAAAAAAACAGTTTCCCCGTAATCAAAACCTTATAATTTTCTTTTTAATTGACTAAACTCCTCAACCACTCAATTTGTTTGCTAATTGTGAGAAACCGAGAGCAAACTCGTTATTATTTTAAACAGCTTGAACTCGGTTAGTCGATCCATTTTTTTTATAATTAAAAAACAATGGTCAAACATAAAATTGAAGTTTCAAATTCAGATTTCAGATTCAGATTTCAGATTCAGATTTCAGATTCAGATTTCAGATTCAGATTTCAGATTCAGATTTCAGATTCAGATTTCAGATTCAGATTTCAGATTCAGATTTCAGATTCAGATTTCAGATTCAGATTTCAGATTCAGATTTCAGATTCAGATTTCAGATTCAGATTTCAGATTCAGATTTCAGATTCAGATTCAGATTTCAGATTAAGATTTCAGACTCAGATTTCAGATTCAGATTTCAGATTCAGATTTCAGATTCAGATTTCAGATTCAGATTTCAGATTCAGATTTCAGATTCAGATTTCAGATTCAGATTTCAGATTCAGATTTCAGATTCAGATTTCAGATTCAGATTTCAGATTCAGATTTCAGATTCAGATTTCAGATTCAGATTTCAGATTCAGATTTCAGATTCAGATTTCAGATTCAGATTTCAGATTCAGATTTCAGATTCAGATTTCAGATTCAGATTTCAGATTCAGATTTCAGATTCAGATTTCAGATTCAGATTTCAGATTCAGATTTCAGATTCAGATTTCAGATTCAGATTTCAGATTCAGATTTCAGATTCAGATTTCAGATTCAGATTTCAGATTCAGATTTCAGATTCAGATTTCAGATTCAGATTTCAGATTCAGATTTCAGATTCAGATTTCAGATTCAGATTTCAGATTCAGATTTCAGATTCAGATTTCAGATTCAGATTTCAGATTCAGATTTCAGATTCAGATTTCAGATTTCAGATTCAGATTTCAGATTCAGATTTCAGATTCAGATTTCAGATTCAGATTTCAGATTCAGATTTCAGATTCAGATTTCAGATTCAGATTTCAGATTCAGATTTCAGATTTCAGATTCAGATTTCAGATTCAGATTTCAGATTCAGATTTCAGATTCAGATTTCAGATTCAGATTTCAGATTCAGATTTCAGATTCAGATTTCAGATTCAGATTTCAGATTCAGATTTCAGATTCAGATTTCAGATTCAGATTTCAGATTCAGATTTCAGATTCAGATTTCAGATTCAGATTTCAGATTCAGATTTCAGATTCAGATTTCAGATTCAGATTTCAGATTCAGATTTCAGATTCAGATTTCAGATTCAGATTTCAGATTCAGATTTCAGATTCAGATTTCAGATTCAGATTTCAGATTCAGATTTCAGATTTCAGATTCAGATTTCAGATTCAGATTTCAGATTCAGATTTCAGATTCAGATTTCAGATTCAGATTTCAGATTCAGATTTCAGATTCAGATTTCAGATTCAGATTTCAGATTCAGATTTCAGATTCAGATTTCAGATTCAGATTTCAGATTCAGATTTCAGATTCAGATTTCAGATTCAGATTTCAGATTCAGATTTCAGATTCAGATTTCAGATTCAGATTTCAGATTCAGATTTCAGATTCAGATTTCAGATTCAGATTTCAGATTCATATTTCAGATTCAGATTTTTATATAGATATTTTGATTCTGTGAAGATTTTTTTTTGTTTTGAAAATTAGTCCATAATCGCTCGAGATTCTGTTAAACCAATCGGGCATAAAAGTAAATAAGTTCGTGAAAAAAAAATCGCTCCTGCTACAGCTGCGACTGATTCCACTGACACAGACACGACTAATCGTTGCGTTTTAGAAGAAGTCGCAACGACCTTCTTCGCTTGCGCGGGACCATGTCGACTGTCAACGTTTTGTCACTTGTCGTCTGTGTTTTGTGTTTTGACTGGCTTGGCGGGCGAATGGGTCGAATAAATTCCATTCCGATTCGATTCTCGGTTGCTGGGAGCTGACCGAATCCAAACATCCATACATAAGTTGACCGGTTTTTTTTTTGGTCGATGTTGATCGGTGAAAAATGTTTTTCTATGTACGAGGGATTCTGCCGATGTCAAAACAGGGACAGCCAAAAAAGTTGACCTAAACCCAAAGATGAGATTTGGCAACTTCTAAAACAATCCTGCTGGTACGATTAAAAAATTTCTAGTTCAAGGTTTGCGTTGCTTTTGATTGGGATAGCCGCCACACTCGACTGCATTAGGTGGCTTAAGCCTAACTTAAGGCGTTTCCACTTTAAAAGTTTAATCTTCCTCAAAAAGTTTAATCCGCAGATTGATGATCACAATGAACACCCTCCAAAAAATAAATAAATTGTTTTCAAATGACGTAACGTGTTCGAATCGCTTGTGACAACTGTTTTCGTCCGGAATCAATAAAGTACAATCTCCGGAACATTACCAGCGCTGAAATCGAAAAACCCATCAGGAAACTCGCTTTGCCGAGCCAAGCCAGCCCAAACCGAGGCCAGGGATGATTAATGAAGCCACCGGACCCGGCACTTATTGGAATTTCTTGTTTCGAGGCGTCCGTCGTTGTTGGAGGAAACTTAGCCTTGAGCAATCGCGCGCCAGAGCGCCAAAACCGGGCACAATTTCCATTTATTTAAAAGCAATTTTCGATTGCATCGACTCTAATTGCGTTTCACACCTTTCTGGCAAGTTGGAATTTCCTTCCCCCTTCTTTCCAAACTTTTGGCAGGAAAAAAACTAACAAACAGATCGTTTGAAACTGTGTCACTTCACTGCTTCAAGGGAAACACATCATCGATCGGAGAAGAAGTCGCTAGCTCAGGTGTCAACAAACGGGGACATCGCTGCTGTAGGTTAAGAACAACAGCTAAGTGGTCTACGTTGTAATCTCCCCGCTTTAGCTGATAGTTTCGGATGGTTTGTTTGGTTTTTTTTTTCGGACGAACCAACTCAGCGCGACTAAAAAGGTTTCAAAGTCATTCATCACCTTCCGTCTTCCCCGGTTGAAAGAAACTGTTGACAGGCCCGGTTGATTCAAGCTCATCCTTGCTGTCCAATTTGGAAAACAATTAATTCCAAGTAATCATCGCAGGAATGTTGAACTTAACTGACACCGGAATTGAAACTGATTGTCGTATAAATATTTCAACGAGATCATGAAAAAACATATAAATGGGATTTTTGTCATTTTTGACATTTTTTCACATTTTTGACATTTTTGACATTTTGACATTTTGACATTTTTGACATTTTTAACATTTTTAACATTTTTGACATATTTGACATTTTTGACATTTTTGACATTTTTGACATTTTTGACATTTTTGACATTTTTGACATTATTGACATTTTTGACATTTTTGACATTTTTGACATTTTTGACATTTTTTAAATTTTTGACAATTTTGACATTTTTGACATTTTTGACATTTTTGACATTTTTGACATTTTTGACATTTTTGACATTTTTGACATTTTTGACATTTTTGACATTTTTGACATTTTTGACATTTTTGACATTTTTGACATTTTTGACATTTTTGACATTTTTGACATTTTTGACATGTTTGACATTTTTGACATTTTTGACATTTTTGACATTTTTGACATTTTTGACATTTTTGACATTTTTGACATTTTTGACATTTTTGACATTTTTGACATTTTTGACATTTTTGACATTTTTGACATTTTTGACATTTTTGACATTTTTGACATTTTTGACATTTTTGCCTTTTTTGACATATTTGACATTTTTGACATTTTTGACATTTTTGACATTTTTGACATTTTTGACATTTTTGACATTTTTGACATTTTTGACATTTTTGACATTTTTGACATTATTGACATTTTTGACATTTTTGACATTTTTGACATTTTTTAAATTTTTGACAATTTTGACATTTTTGACATTTTTGACATTTTTGACATTTTTGACATTTTTGACATTTTTGACATTTTTGACATTTTTGACATTTTTGACATTTTTGACATTTTTGACATTTTTGACATTTTTGACATTTTTGACATTTTTGACATTTTTGACATTTTTGACATTTTTGACATTTTTGACAATTTTGACATTTTTGACATTTTTGACATTTTTGACATTTTTGACATTTTTGACATTTTTGACATGTTTGACATTTTTGACATTTTTGACATTTTTGACATTTTTGACATTTTTGACATTTTTGACATTTTTGACATTTTTGACATTTTTGACATTTTTGACATTTTTGACATTTTTGACATTTTTGACATTTTTGACATTTTTGCCTTTTTTGACATATTTGACATTTTTGACATTTTTGACATTTTTGACATTTTTGACATTTTTGACATTTTTGACATTTTTGACATTTTTGACATTTTTGACATTTTTGACATTTTTGACATTTTTGACATTTTTGACATTTTTGACATTTTTTACATTTTTTGCATTTTTGACATTTTTGACATTTTTGACATTTTTGACATTTTTGACATTTTTGACACTTTTGATATTTTTGTCATTTTTGACATTTTTGACATTTTGGACATTTTTGACATTTTTGACATTTTTGACATTTTTGACATTTTTGACATTTTTGACATTTTTGACATTTTTGACATTTTTGACATTTTTGACATTTTTGACATTTTTGACATTTTTGACATTTTTGACATTTTTGACATTTTTGACATTTTTGACAATTTTGACATTTTTGACATTTTTGACATTTTTGACATTTTTGACATTTTTGACATTTTTGACATTTTTGACATGTTTGACATTTTTGACATTTTTGACATTTTTGACATTTTTGACATTTTTGACATTTTTGACATTTTTGACATTTTTGACATTTTTGACATTTTTGACATTTTTGACATTTTTGACATTTTTGACATTTTTGACATTTTTGACATTTTTGACATTTTTGACATTTTTTGACATTTTTGACATTTTTGACATTTTTGACATTTTTGACATTTTTGACATTTTTGACATTTTTGACATTTTTTACATTTTTGACATTTTTGACATTTTTGACATTTTTGACATTTTTGACATTTTTGACATTTTTGACATTTTTGACATTTTTGACATTTTTGACATTTTTGACATTTTTGACATTTTTGACATTTTTGACATTTTTGACATTTTTGACATTTTTGACATTTTTGACATTTTTGACATTTTTGACATTTTTGACATTTTTGACATTTTTGTCATTTTTGACAATTCTGAAGTTTTTGATATTTTTGACATTTTTGACATTTTTGTTATTTTTGACATTTTTGACATATTTGTCATTTTTGACATTTTTGACATTTTTGACATTTTTGACATTTTTGACATTTTTGACATTTTTGACATTTTTGACATTTTTGACATTTTTGACATTTTTGACATTTTTGACATTTTTGACATTTTTGACATTTTTGACATTTTTGGCATTTTTGACATTTTTGACATTTTTGACATTTTTGACATTTTTGACATTTTTGACATTTTTGACATTTTTGACATTTTTGATATTTTTGATATTTTAGACATTTTTGACATTTTTGACATTTTTGATTCTTTTTGACATTTTTGACATTTTTGACATTTTTGACATTTTTGACATTTTTGACATTTTTGACATTTTTGACATTTTTGACATTTTTGACATTTTTGACATTTTTGACATTTTTGACATTTTTGACATTTTTGACATTTTTGACATTTTTGACATTTTTGACATTTTTGACATTTTTGACATTTTTGACATTTTTGACATTTTTGACATTTTTGACATTTTTGACATTTTTGACATTTTTGACATTTTTGACATTTTTGACATTTTTGACATTTTTGACATTTTTGACATTTTTGACATTTTTGACATTTTTGACATTTTTGACATTTTTGACATTTTTGACATTTTTGACATATTTGACATTTTTGACATTTTTGACATTTTTGACAGTTTTGACATTTTTGACATTTTTGACATTTTTGACATTTTTGACATTTTTGACATTTTTGACATTTTTGACATTCTGGACATTTTTGACATTTTTGACATTTTTGACATTTTTGATTCTTATTGACATTTTTGACATTTTTGACATTTTTGACATTTTAAATATTTTTGACAGTTTTGACATTTTTGACATTTTTGACATTTTTGTCATTTTTGACAGTTCTGAAGTTTTTGATATTTTTGACATTTTTTAAAATTTTTGTTATTTTTGAAATTTTTGACATATTTGTCATTTTTGACATTTTTGACATTTTTGACACTTTGACATTTTGTACATTTTTGACATTTTTGACATTTTTGACATTTTTGACATTTTTGACATTTTTGACATTTTTGGCATTTTTGACATTTTTGACATTTTTGACATTTTTTACATTTTTGACATTTTTGACATTTTTGATATTTTTGATATTTTTGACATTTTTGACATTTTTGACATTTTTGATTCTTTTTGACATTTTTGACATTTTTGACATTTTTGACATTTTTGACATTTTTGACATTTTTGACATTTTTGACATTTTTGACATTTTTGACATTTTTGACATTTTTGACATTTTTGACATTTTTGACATTTTTGACATTTTTGACATTTTTGCCTTTTTATGACATTTTTGACATTTTTGACATTTTTGACATTTTTGACATTTTTGACATTTTTGACATTTTTGACATTTTTGACATTTTTGACATTTTTGACATTTTTGACAGATTTGACATTTTTGACTTTATTAGTTTTTTGACATTTTTGACATTTTTTATATTTCTCGTGTAGGGGATTATTGCTCACAAGTCTATGTCTTATCTGACGTTTTTGGAAAGGATTGTTCTATGTTTCTGTATAAAGGCAATTAGTAGCTAAATTGTTTTTTGTTTTTGCTAATTTTGCTTGGTTAATATTTGATTCTATCTGGTTTACCTTTTTTGTTTTTTTAAATACCCGATTTCCTAAGATGCAATTCAATTTCGATCAAAAGGTGCAAATTTAGTTAAAAAGTTTTTAAAGGTTTGAAATAAGGATAACTTTAGCTCACCTCCTAAGATACCCACATGTCATCTCTCGATGCTGCAATTAAACCCAAACCATCATAAAACGGTCTGTTTGGGTTGTGGTAATCACCTTAGCCCCCCCAAATAATAAAGCCGAACATGAACATTGTATGAAATTGTTCCCAATTCAAATTAACCACCATTTTTCTGCTCGGTTGAATCCTAGTCTAGTGGTGTGATTTAGTTCAAATTTCATCACATCTTCAACGCCAGACCGTCTTCTTCCCCCAAGGCCAGCAATCAAGATGGGCACGGAAAAACTCATTCCCCGGTTCCGGTCGATAACATCAACACTCAATTCGAGACTCACCGATCCCTGCCGCTGAATTATGGGGTACTTATGCTCCGCAAAAGGCCTCCGCCCACCTCCCAGTAATATTTACTAGAACACAAGAACAAACATCAGCCAGACATCATCATCAACATCGGGATAAGGGCCCCCGGCTCTCAAGAAATAGTTGATCGGATCTAAGTGACGCGCTCAGTCAGTAGTGACATTACAAAGCCGCCGGCAGTGAACTGCCAAATTGAGCCGTCGTTTTCGTAGGTTGTCGCGAGACTGAGACCTAGAGATTTGATCAGCCGTCGTCATCGCCATCACAAAATTACCAACCCATTAAATTTGAACACGCCCCTCCCTTCTTCTGCTCTTTTTTGCTCATTTTAGGAGAGGAAGGAAAACAAGGTGTAGTTTATTCAGGGTGAGGAGAGGGTCCAGAAGACCTAACACAACCTGATCGGACATACCCATGGGGTAATGGAGGATCAAAAACTAGATCACATACAATCATCTTCAACGACGGCATCTTTTTGGTGTCTTAGTTTCGGCCTTTTGAAGAAGGGAACATGTGCGAGAGTTACGTGTGTCAGAATCGCTTGCTCCCAACATTCGGCTGACATTCGCGCGCGAACCGAGAACACATAGAACAGAACAGAACCAGAACTCTGGGAAAATATTTGCAAGATTTTTCTTCGATTTTTCCCCAAAAAACCAAAAAGAAAAAGAATATAAACGGACTGGCAGCAGATGCAGTGGGGACTTTCCTTTGAAGAAAGATGAGGAGGTTCGGGGAAAATTAGAACTGACAAAAACATGGACACTTTTCGACGATCAAGAGCAAACGACAGAAATTCTTCGCTAATATGACGGGACCCAACCCAACACACATGCATTGCTCTGTGCTGTGCGGTCGTCTGCCGGACTGTCAGAACGTTTTTCTGTTGATGACATTCGAAGAAACATGCGCTCGCCGCCATTGACACTGGATCACGGATCACTGGGGCATGAGGACGCGTTGAATCTAGAAGACATTTTTTGGTAAAATAAACCGTAAAAACGTATTGAAGTGAAGTGAATGGTGGAATTCAGATATTGGTAAACATTTTTGAATTCCTGATCTGAATTTATACTTTGACAGATGATAAATGTAAAACTAGAAAATCAGCACCCTCAAACGGTGACCTAAGATAAGGATAAAGAATTCAAATCAACATGAGGATTTTTTTTCTGGAATTTACTGAATATCCGTTTTTTAATTTTTGTTTTCCACCAGCTTTTATTTAAATTTTGGCAAAACAAGCATTGAAATATTGAACCTGGGAAAATATATCAACATTTGGATTTTGTTCAAAGTTACTCTTGAATCATTTGAAAAGAAAAATTCGATTCAAAATTTGGAGTTTCAACATACACCTCGGGTTAACCGTGTTATTGCCAAACGGGTTGCTCATACTGTAATTTTTCGATTTCACCACGCTTTCTGTATACTTTGTTCCATTAAATATGCCACACGTCAACTATTTTCAGGATGTAATTGCGTTTGGAGCTTATTTTTTACAGTTTTGGACTTAAAGAAGGTGTAATGCAACTAAATAGAGAGTTTTATAAGTTTTAAAACGCACTCTGTGGATATAATTCAATGAAAATTCGTAAAATCTTCAAACAAAGCCACGTTTAATGCTTTTACAACCACCCCCTCTATAACCTATGTTTTTTTCGCTGCAAAATTTACAGAAGTTTAGTTTTTGATTCCAAATATCATATTATAACAATTTTGACATAAATTGCATAACAACAGGGGCTTTACCTTATCAAAAACTTGTTCTACTTCGTATACTACTCATCGATGCTATTTTTTGCAAGAATCGGAACTGGCTTATCGACTAGCTTCTACAGTGAGTTGTAGAAGATATAGATGAGAAAGTCAAATAAGATAGAACAGATTCAAAATAGAAAAGTTGTGTTAGAAAAATCCTCTTTTTTATGCAAATAAAAAAACCCATCGCGATCGATTTGGCTCCGCCCATTTCTCTGACGCTCGGGTATTTGACGCTATGAAAATAGCGTATCCAGCTCATTTGGGCTGATTCGTTTTACTATTCTTGAACCGACAACATCTCTGAGAAGATCTTCCCGAGAAGATCTTCCCGAGAAGACGGCAACAATTGGTGAAAGAGTTAGTCTTGGTTGGTTCAGCAGTTTTCACTGCTGCCAACAAATAAGGTTAATCTTGAATTCATTTTGAAAGAATTGGAAAATTACGTCATGAGTGAAACAAGAATTGTATCACTTTGTGTTTTGTTTGTGATTGAAATTCATCAAAACTTTATTCAACATTTTAATTTAAATTGTTCAACGGATAAATCAAGCATAAGTTTATTTTTTTAGGTGAAGCAATTGGCGTGAAGGATAAAAATATGGAAACAAAAAGTGCGAACTAAGAACACAGAGAACAAACGTCCAAGCTAGCCCACGGAACTTGTGTAAAAGTTCCAACGACTTTTTCGAAAAACTTTTCGAGAACTGTCAAAACAAATCGAAAAAAAAATATCAAAATTTTATTCAGGTCGTATGCGTATGTCATATTTCAAGAATATCGCAATTGAAGTTTCGTTATAATTAGTCATATTTTTTGTTTTAAACTTATTCGCAATTCCGTTTAAACTTGCTAGACGTACTAAATTTTGAGTAATAAAATGCAAATGTAATAAATACTTGAAAGTAACCCGCTTCGAGATGAGTAGAACCAGTATCGGCAAGAATGTTCCTATTTGACTGGACATTGCCGATACATCATCTGACCCCGATAGCCGGTCAAGAAGGGCCAAAACTTATCCCAATGCTGTTAATTATTTGGACTGCCCCAATAGTGGAAAAAAATAAAGGAAGTCAAATTTTGCCCAGTCAAAAGTAACTGAGTAACTTTATGAGCTAATATACGATTACGCCTTTGCGAAAACCGAGCACATTAAAAGTGGCTTTGTAAGTGATGGCTCTGCTTCAAGTTTATTTTTAACGTTTTTTTTTTGGCACTTGAAATTTAATTTTCTGAAGATTTTTTGTTCGAGCTTGAACGTCTGTTTTCTGTGCTAGGAATAGTCCTTTCCACCTAAATCAAGATTATTTCTTTAAATTTACTGTGTAGAGTTATAGATAATCCTTCTACGAGCTATTTGAAAAAAAAAATGCTTTTCTAAGCGTTTTCTAGTATTTCAAAGTTGTTGAAGGGGTTTTTAAGAGATTTGAAATTTAAAATTTCAGCTAAAATGCATAATCAAACTATTTAATTGCTTCATTACCCTCACGTAAAATGATGAAACAAACTTTTCGGGTAAATTTGGGATCAGAAAAAAACAGTTTGGAATTCACAAACATTGTTTTATTTTAAGTAAATCACACTTTTCTAAGTTTCAAGTCGTAGATGGCAGAACTTTCTTGCATTTAAAACCAAATTTAGTTAAAATATTATTTTTCAGGTTTCTTAAGGGTCAAATTCATATTTTTTCAATCTTTGTATATACCGAAGAGATATTTCGTATTCTTTTATAATCAGTAGAGTTCACAATTTCATTTTGTGTTTTTATATTTTTACGTCCGTGAACCTACAAAATTTCCTAAACCTAGATTGCATGTGATGGTATTAGATTCCTGGATTATTAGCCAAACACGCCAGGAGGCTAAACGCCCTCCCCTGTTTTTAAATTAGGGATACCATACGTACTCTTTTAAGAATACATGTACTTTTTTTCGATCAAGAAATGGACGTACTCTTCTTTTCGTAAAATTTTACCAAAAGTACTCTTTTTTCTTGAAATACATTTGATTAGGACTACCAACGTATTTCTGCCATTTAATGAAGTTGTTTCACATCTGATACAAAAACTACGAAAGGAATACAGCTTACTACAAATAATTTTTACATTTTGTTTTAATAAACATGCATTTTTAGTCGTTATGAACAGTGAGCGCAATAAGCGCCTTTGAGTATGCAAACAGTAATCAATATGCACAAAAATTTAGGTACCTATAGTACAAGAATATTATAAAAGAAAATTTATAAAGTGTCATGTAAGTCACATAACCTCCAAGAGATTGTCCGTATTTGATTGAATTGAAATATCTCGGAACCCCGCTTATCCGAGCTGCCGCGTTATCCGAGACATCATTTTTATCTAAAATCCATGTCAAACTGTGTTTTATAATCGCAATATATCAACGCGCCAGCACTAAATTTTACTTCAGAATTCTGGACTAACGACTTCCGACAAAGAAAAGATGTTTGGATGTCTGTGTTTTGTTGCCAGTTCACCAAAGTCGTTTCTAAAAATTTCATTTAGAGGGACGATATTGTAAAGCTATTGAATCGATGTTTTTGGCGAGTTTAAAGTCTAAACTTGCGAGAAACGTCGAATGAGTAAAAAAAATGAGTTTTTCCAAAAACTTATTTTTTTAAATAAGTAATCAATTTAGATTTTACAATGATTTGAGTATTTCCATGCTTCCAAATCAGCGCTAAACGAAAAATGATGAAATAAGGCTTTTGCAGGTTGCGGACCACTAATCTGTACAATTGACTACTTTTTGGCAAGCAGTTGTCAAAACAACAGCTGAGCAAATTTTAAAAACATGAGAAAACTGGAAATGGCACTATTTTAGAAAAGTTATCAATTTGGTTGCCTCAGAAATCTTTCACCGCTCTAAACATTTTCCGAAATTTAGGGAAAAAACGGTCAAAGTTTGCATAACTTACAACCGAAAGAGTACTGAATGCAGAAGTGCCAGGTGTCCTTATTTTGGTGTCCGGATTTTCGAATTTGATGTTTTTTAAAACTCTCGAATTGTCCTGAGTTTTTAAAATTTGTCTGTATATTGTCCTGAATTGTCCTGAATTGTCTTTATTTTAATCAAGATACCGTGAAGAAATAAATCAGGATTTTTCAGAACACCTCTGAATTTATGAAAATAATATGCAGCTCTGCTTAGATTGCATAAATTGTAATAAACGTTAAATACAGGTGCTCTAAACGCCTTAATTTATGCAACAAATGTGAGCAGCTTCTTGGCTGGCCTGCAGCTTAACTATTTTATTACAGATTTGTTTGAATCTAATTTTAAATTTGATTATAATTGCGATGTTTTTTTTTTAAATCAGGACAATTCAAGACAATTTACAGACAAATTTTAAAAATTCAGTACATTTCGAGAGTTGTTTTTTTTTTAATTAAGACGGTCTCTCAAAAATTCGGAAAAATCAGGACACCTAGCACCTCTGCGTTTTTCCTAAATTTGGGAACATGTTAAGACTGGTGAAAGATTTATGAGGCAACCAAAATGATAGTTTTTCTAAAATAGGTCCATTCCCGGGTTTCTCATTTTTTTTAACTTGTCTTAGCTGTTGCTCTTGACAAGTGATTCCTGCGGCTGTCGCGCCGCATGCGAGTTTTCGGATGTATAGCTGGAATACCGAGGGGCCCGTTTGCAGGGTTCTCTCAACCCCCCTACACCTAAACTAATATTTACATATTTACAACTATTTACAGAGGCACAGCTATTTACAAGGATACATTAAGTCAAGGGATTAGTTATAAATATCTCTTATAGATTGAAATTCAGATACTAACGCTTTAGTTCGATGACGTGTTTCAAAGAGCTCTATTCTTTTCACTTGTGGGTCAAAACATGCTAATCGGTTGTTCTTGTATGTCGTGGAAGATCCAGGATCAGCTTCAGGAACCTATTTTGTACTCTTTGGAGTTTGTGTATGTGCACTCAGAAAAATACTCTTACATATGCCATAAAATTCTCTTATGAAGTGGCGCCATAAGAAAAATCATTGAAATTCATAAGATTGTCTTATGACGCGAATGAATTCTGAAATGAACACCTACTCCAATAAGAAATTTTCGCTTTTCATAAGAGGGTCTTATGGAAACAGGAAATGTCACGTTTGATGAAAATAATTCAAGAAATTTGATGATTAAAACTTTTATTTTATTATTCGGCCGACTTATTTCAAATTATATCGTGATCACTATCAGCAGCACATCAACACTCGGTACCAATAAAGTTATTCGGTAGCAACCGGTCCTTTCATCATATTATTTTAGCCAGTGGTCAGCATGTTGAAAAGTAAACAAAAAAGTATTTGAGTAAATAAATATTTTCAACGATCACAAAAAATGAAATTCTACTCAAACTTACCATTTAGAAGATCGAAATCACATTTAACTATTACAAAAACTAATAACTCCACAACTAGTCCTTTGTATGACGATGAAAAAACAGACTAATGGAATGAATGTGTTCATTATTTTTCACAATTCTTGTGTTTTTTCATAAGAACTTCTTATGAAAATTGAAAGAATTTCATAAGACTCTTATGAAACCCAATTTTGCACTCTAAAAAGCTGTTCATAAGACGCATCTTATGAAAATTATAATAAGAATTTGCCTGAGTGTGGGTTTGGGCACATCCTTTCCAAACAGGGAAGCCGTATTTCAACATTGGAGAGACGATCTTTTTAAATACTCCAAGTTTACGTGGAAAGATATTCCCTGTACGCAGGATGCCAATGTGCCTGATGTTTCAGGCATTGCCTGATTTTTCGAGGCTCTGCCTGATAACCTGATAAGCCATTGAATTTCTGTGATTTTTGAAAATATGTCTGATTTTGCCTGATTTTTGCGAATGTCATGAAAAATGGGCAGTAACGAACTTGAGTAGATACCATAGCTGAAGTAAAAATGTGGCTGAATCAAAGCAATCGAAAGATTCCCGTTAGTTCTTGTTTAAAGAATGGATTTAAATGGAATCTTTCGAATGCTTGATGCAGCGGAATTATTCAACCAAGTAGGCTCACAACACATATTAACGTGAAAATGGGCGATGATCAAAAAAAAAAGGTCAACACTTTGAGCGAAATGTCCCTTACTCAAACGCTGCCTGATTTTGCCTGATTTTTATTACGCCTGTTCCCTGATTTTTGAAAAAAAATGTTGGCAACCCTACTTGTACGCATTGAGTCCAAGTTGCAGTTTAGACACAAGGGCTCCGATGACACTTTTTTTGTAGCTAATTGATGAATCATCTGCAAATATGGCTAATGTTTCTCCACAAGGCAACGGTGGGACATCCGAGTTGTACAGATTATACAATATTGGATTGAGAATACTCCCTTGGGGTACCCCGGCTGTAACTGTCCGGTTTCTCTAAACTGGCATTATCGATCACTAGACACTTCAGAGCTCAGTTATGCTAGCGATTGCTATCGCTGATTTTAAGAGTATGTCGCTCATATTCTTACAGCCTATTTCTATCATTTTTAGCTGGGTGCTGATTTTGAAGCATGGAATTAAGGTTCAAGATTAGCAACTTAATTTTTCATCAACCCGAAATGAACATAATCGTGTTTAAAAAGACACGGACCAACATCGAATTATCTTCAAAACGCTTGTATATTTTCAAATCACAGTAAAATCAAAATGAATTAAAGGGTGATACGGTCAAAATTTGGTCAAGGGAAAACGCGTGTTAATCGGTGAAATCGTTTATTTAAAAAATCAAATTAAATTTCTTTTTCAAGTTTAATTAGTATGAAATCCAGGAAAAATATTTAGTTAGGCTTCCGCTTTTCCAAATTTGAATTGCCGGGCCTTACGCTTAACCCCTGCCATTAGATTTTGTACAGCCACCTTGTCCACCTTCTTCGCCGCAGAAAGCCAGTTTGCTTTGAACTGCTGCTCATCCTTATCAGTTTTTTTTTTTGGTCTTCTTTAGGTTCCGCTTGACAATAGCCCAGTATTTCTCAATTGGGCGGAGCTTTGGCGTGTTGGGAGGGTTCTTGTCCTTGGGAACCACCTGCACGTTGTTGGCGGCGTACCACTCCATGGCCTTTCAACCGTAATGGCAAGATGCCAAATACGGCCAAAACAGTACGGAACAACCGTCTTTCTTCAGGAAAGGCAGCAGACGTTTATTCAAACACTCTTTCACGTAAATTTCTTGGTTGACAGTCCCGGAAGCTATGAAAATGCTGCTTTTCAAGCCACAGATACAGATGGCTTGCCGAACCAGATATTTCTTCGCGAACTTTGACAGTTTCATGTGCTTGAAAATATCTGCTACCTTTCCCCTTCCTTTTGCCGTATAAAACTCCTGTCCCGGAAGCTGCTTGTAATCGGCTTTGGCGTAGGTTTCGTCGTCCATTACCACGTAGTCAAACTTCGTCAGCATCGTCTTGTACAGCCTCCGGGATCGCGCTTTGGCCGTCGTGTTTTGTTTATCATAGCGATTTGAAGTCACTACATTCTTGAAAGTCGATAGTCCGGCTCCTTTTTTGGCGCGATTCACGGTTGTAGACGATACACCCATCTTATTTGCGGCATCTCGGGGAGAGAGGTTAGGGTTTCGCTTGAAACTACCGGCAACTCTTTTTGTCGTCTCAGCGGCTTCAGGTTTTCGATTTCCCCCCGATCCAGACTACCTGGCTGTCGACAAACGTTCCCCACACACTTTAATACCATTTGTAACGGCTGATTTGGCAACTTTTAGCGATTTTGCCAGCATTGCGTGCGAGTAGCTCGGATTTTCGCGATGCGCGAGCAGAATTTTGATACGCTGCTCTTCTTCCTTGGACGACATTTTGACAACTGAAGAGTGAATTCCAAAATCAAAATAGGCACAACATTCTACACACACACTCACACACAAACACACACACACACACACACACACACACACACACACACACACACACACACACACACACACACACACACACACACACACACACACACACATACACACACACACACACACACACACACACACACACACACACACACACACACACACACACACACACACACACACACACACACACACACACACACACACACACACACACACACACACACACACACACACACACACACACACACACACACACACACACACACACACACACACACACACACACACACACACACACACACACACACACACACACACACACACACACACACACACACACACACACACACACACACACACACACACACACACACACACACACACACACACACACACACACACACACACACACACACACACACACACACACACACACACACACACACACACCTTCAAAATGAGGGGTGTTCAGGTTTTTTAAATGCAAAATTGAAAGAAATACGTCAAGTTGATATTGACCATATTTTGACCGTATCACCCTTTACTTATCTTAAAAAGAAGTTTTTGGATAACCTCTGTCGTGTTGATAAGCAGCATTATCCTAACCACGTTTTTTCAAAAATCTCCAAAATTGCATTGCATGAACCTTGAGATATTACAATTTAAAAATAATACTGGAGAAGATCATTTATTCAAATTTATAATGATAATTTCAGCGGATCAGAATTTGATAAACTCCATGAATCAAAGGGTTAATAAAAAGATATATACTTTAAATTAAAATTCAGAGTTCCAAGACTAAGAAAAGATTTAAAAATTAAAATTTTGAAAGCCTTTTTAAACTATAATCAGCATTTTAAGTTTCGAGATTTGAAGAAAAACTTGAATTTCAACAATCTATTTGAAAGTTCAGTAACAGGATAAATACTAGTCAACATGTTTGTTTTTAATTATCCTAACCCGATGTTTTTTTACACGCTTTATGTAAAATCAAACCAAGTTAGGAAAGTTGATGGTCCAATAATGTATTCATGTAATTGAAAAAAAAGATTCATTACAAGAAATAGCTAAAGCTTTGGAAAAGAAATCCTCTTTAAAATGGTTTTAACGATTTGAATTCTAGACGTTTTTTTAAAGACAGAATATATTTTTTTGTTAAAAAAAAGAGTGTACTGTAGTGAAATACATTTAGAGCCTCGGCTTCAACTGTATTTGTAAAAATGTTTCATGATTAGTTGCTTCATGAGAGATATTAGAGATAAACTAGGTGATCCTTCATAAGTCCCCTGGTAAAATATAAGTCCGTAACCTATATATTTTAGTTCTCATAAACAAAAAACGAGTGTTTAATTTTGACCTTATTGTTTACAGATCGTAAGGAACCTTTAAATCTTCCTAGAGTAAGTACAACAAAGTCACCGAAGGTGCAATAATATTTGTCCAACATTTACTCCCCCCAAACTTTGCCAGATTTCAAGTCACAATCAGGCGGACAGCATAAACCGTTCACGATTTTCCAAAATGCCAGAAAGCACTTTATGCTGCCGGACAACATTTTTCTTATACATAGCCCCACGTTGTAGTTTGCTTGATTGTGAACACGAAGAAAAGCGAAACATACTTACTATTCTCCAGAATTGGGTGAAGATATACCAACATGTGCCAACCAGCCAGCCAGCCAGCCTCCCGGGTGCACAGCACATACACATGAGTGGGCTGTCATAATAACCATTGTCTCGGTTGATTGATGAATGTCTGATAGAGCATATTATGCTCCACCAGACCGCGGGTTCTTCAATCACCCTCGTTCTAACGAGCCAGAGAACCAGAAGGTTCAGTGCCAAAGAAACACTTTTCTGGGCCACTTTCTTTTAGCTTCCACAGCTACTCGGCATATCGGTTTATTTGCAGCACCTGATGTGATATGCTTTGGTCAGCGGAGGAGATGGAATCTTAATCTCCGAAAAGGGTGTAAACGAGTGAAAAAATTTATTTGCCAACCTTGGTAAAGTAAAAAAAAATGTATAACTGACGACCCGTTGAAAAAGTACACCCTCGAAAACATTGAAATCCATGGGTTTCGATCCCCGGGCAAATCGATTCTCTTCGCGCCCCGTTCGCCTGGATTGGTATGGCTTGAATTCTCAGACACGGGGCTGCAGCTCAGCATTTAATATGCATGAGCGAATCAATTTTGGCCGGTTCCGAGATTGACAGATTTTCGAGAGCTTTGACACGGTCCTCGATTGGGTCTCGGGGAATCAGCATCGATGGTTTTTTTTTATTGATTTAGCTTTTTTATTGAAAAAGTGATTCTAGAGAAGTCTGAGTATTTTTTGTTGTTGTAAAAAACTCTTCAATCACATTTCAACGATGAAGAACTTATGAAAGTTTGTGATAGTACTATATTATGATCGATACAGTGGTTTTCTGAAAAATTTCGTTTCCTCATTCTGCACTGATTTTCAACAAATTCACCTGGCATCCCTGCTTTAGTATCGCCGTTAAGGGTGCTCATAAAAATTCTATAGTATGACTTTTATATCATAAAAAAGATTGGAAAGTTGTAATTTATCAAGTTTAGCTTGATAATTTCATAAAATATAAGAAAATTTAGATCTCTACATTCGAAGAACTGTTTTGGTTACAAACTGTGCTATAAGATTATTGTTATATTTCAAATTTCTTATTGAATACATACATTCAGGCGATTGGGCTGTCATCAATCCAAATTCAAAAGCCCCACATCAATAAAAGTTGCCAGAATATGATTTTTGTCATTTTTATCATTTTTGTCATTTTTGTCTTTTTTGTCATATTTGTCATTTTTGTCATATTTGTCATATTTGTCATTTTTGTCATTTTTGTAATTTTTGTCATTTTCGTCATTTTTGTCATTTTTGTCATTTTTGTCATTTTTGTCATTTTTGTCATTTTTGTCATTTTTGTCATTTTTGTCATTTTTGTCATTTTTGTCATTTTTGTCATTTTTGTCATTTTTGTCATTTTTGTCATTTTTGTCATTTTTGTAATTTTTGTCATTTTTGTCATTTTTGTCATTTTTGTCATTTTTGTCATTTTTGTCATTTTTGTCATTTTTGTCATTTTTGTCATTTTTGTCATTTTTGTCATTTTTGTCATTTTTGTCATTTTTGTCATTTTTGTCATTTTTGTCATTTTTGTCATTTTTGTCATTTTTGTCATTTTTGTCATTTTTGTCATTTTTGTCATTTTTGTCATTTTTGTCATTTTTGTCATTTTTGTCATTTTTGTCATTTTTGTCATTTTTGTCATTTTTGTCATTTTTGTCATTTTTGTCATTTTTGTCATTTTTGTCATTTTTGTCATTTTTGTCATTTTTGTCATTTTTGTCATTTTTGTCATTTTTGTCATTTTTGTCATTTTTGTCATTTTTTTCATTTTTGTCATTTTTGTCATTTTTGTCATTTTTGTCATTTTTGTCATTTTTGTCATTTTTGTCATTTTTGTCATTTTTGTCATTTTTGTCATTTTTGTCATTTTTGTCATTTTTGTCATTTTTGTCATTTTTGTCATTTTTGTCATTTTTGTCATTTTTGTCATTTTTGTCATTTTTGTCATTTTTGTCATTTTTGTCATTTTTGTCATTTTTGTCATTTTTGTCATTTTTGTCATTTTTGTCATTTTTGTCATTTTTGTCATTTTTGTCATTTTTGTCATTTTTGTCATTTTTGTCATTTTTGTCATTTTTGTCATTTTTGTCATTTTTGTCATTTTTGTCATTTTTGTCATTTTTGTCATTTTTGTCATTTTTGTCATTTTTGTCATTTTTGTCATTTTTGTCATTTTTGTCATTTTTGTCATTTTTGTCATTTTTGTCATTTTTGTCATTTTTGTCATTTTTGTCATTTTTGTCATTTTTGTCATTTTTGTCATTTTTGTCATTTTTGTCATTTTTGTCATTTTTGTCATTTTTGTCATTTTTGTCATTTTTGTCATTTTTGTCATTTTTGTCATTTTTGTCATTTTTGTCATTTTTGTCATTTTTGTCATTTTTGTCATTTTTGTCATTTTTGTCATTTTTGTCATTTTTGTCATTTTTGTCATTTTTGTCATTTTTGTCATTTTTGTCATTTTTGTCATTTTTGTCATTTTTGTCATTTTTGTCATTTTTGTCATTTTTGTCATTTTTGTCATTTTTGTCATTTTTGTCATTTTTGTCATTTTTGTCATTTTTGTCATTTTTGTCATTTTTGTCATTTTTGTCATTTTTGTCATTTTTGTCATTTTTGTCATTTTTGTCATTTTTGTCTTTTTTGTCTTTTTTGTCATTTTTGGGATTTTTGTCAATTTTTTCTTTTTTGTCATTTTTGGCACTTTTTGTATTTTGTTAATGGAATTTGGAGTTTATTTTCAAATGTCCACAAAAATCAACAAAAATCACAGCTGCTCAATCTTCAATGTTAAACTTATTCCAACCGTAAAGGCTGGCCAGAAAACGTCCAAAAGCAAAACAGCTGATGGTCCCTCCGCTTAACTGTCAAAATTGTAACGAAACCACAAAGAAAATACACCATTCCGATATCACTCTCACTCTTGAACCGATCCGGCAAATTGAACACTTCCGGGGCCGACCAGAAACTCCCTTCGCTTGTTCCTGGAGGAAAATCAAAAGGATTCTTGAGTACGAACCGGATCAAGAAAAAAAGTCTTTCCCCAAATAGAAGCACACAGACGTGTGACGTCCAATCGAATAAAAATGATAAATTATGTTTATTCAATTCTGCCACCGGATGACCTTTTTTGCGGGCCGAGGGAAGTGTGCTTTTTCCAAGGGGTACGTAGGGATAAAGTGCTCCAAATCGTGTTAGCTTTCTTGTACTTTTAACAAACTTACACATTTCAATTAAAGGTTATGCTCCGAAGAACTCCACTCATTCGACAAAATTTCTCAATCCGAAGGTCAGCATTTTACTTATTTCACCCATCACCGAGCACAGTTTGAAACCGCAGGATTCGGTCAAGACGGAAAGAGTCCATCAAAACTGTCCGGCTAAAGTGGAAAACGAATGCCGGAAAAAGCAACTGCTCCATTGGAACTCCACTAACAACAAAACGGGGCCAAACCGGGGTTCATCTGGTTGATAATGTTCCCAGCTCAACCCTCGGATCCTGTCCATCTGTCCGTCTGTCTGTCTGCCTGATGGTTGGTCTCTGTGTCCAATTTTCTACGGACCGTAAGATATGGCTTCTTTTGTCTTCTCTTGTTCCTTGTGGCTAGAAGTTCTGTAAGGTGGGTGGGGGTGTCAAAGGTTTATTGTTGTTGTTGTTGTCCGACGTCGAAAATGGAATTCCTCAATTCCCACCGCGAGCCTTCAAGGCTTTCGGGAAAACTGAAAAGATCTGACAGGAATGACACGAGCTCTGTCTGGAGGGAGTGGTACTAGAAGTTAGGGTTGGAGAAGAAGGAATTGGAATGTGTAAACGATACTTTAATGGTGTTTCCGACAGTTGGTCGATTACTACTGCTTTAAGTTGTGAAGTTATGGGAGCATCCTATTTTGGATTTAAGAACTTGCGTAGTACGTCAATTATTTTCTAATTTTTGCTGAGTTATTCATATAAGCTAAGCTTCCACTGAAGTACATGATTGAATGATTAAAAAAATGTAAGAAAAGAGAATAAAAAATTTAAAAAAATTCTCAAGTTTTAAAATTCCAAATTGAATTTTTGATGCCTAAAATTGTTTGAATTCTTATACAGTACTAAATATGTTAAAACATGTGTAAAAATCGTCGAGAACATATGGGGTCGAATGCAGTAGAGGGTTTACTTCATTAGATCTTTGTGTAAAACCTTGAACTCCGTTCCTTTCAAGTCTGCGCTTCTTCAGTCCGTCTTTTTTACTAGAACTGGCATCATTTTAAAACAAACAAAGCAGCAGCAGCTCCAATCTGCGCTTCTCTAGTGCGTCTTATTTACCGAAACTGGTATCATTTCAAAACAAATAAAGCAGCAGCCTTTCCAATGTGCGCTTCATTAGTCCGTTTTCTTTACCGGAACTGGCATCATTTCGAAACAAACAAAGCAGGGAGATTTGCTATGTGCGCTTCTACAGTCTGTCTTATTTACCGGGGCTGGCATCATGTCAAAACAAACAGAGCAGCAGCCATTCCAATCTGCGCTTCCTTAGCGTGCCTTATTTACCGGAACTGGTATCATTTCAAACAAATAAAACAGCAGCCATTCCAATCTGCGGTTCTTCAGTTCATCTAATTTACCGGAACTGGCATCACTTAAAACCCACAAAGCTGTAGCCTTCAAATCTGCGTTTCTTAAGTCCGTCTTATTTACCGGAGCTGGCAACAATTAAAACAAACAAAGCTATGAAGTTTCTATATCAGTGTTGTCACATATTTGTTTTATTTTATTTTTTACATTTATTTTCATTCTGAACATTCTTCATCCCATATCCAAATGTAATACATGGATGTTATAAAATGGAAGTCAGAAACAAGAAACTCTTTGTTGAAAAAGAAATTCATGATAAGTACAAGGAATTTGAAACTTGGAAAAAGAATCTCCGAAATCTAGAAGTTTAAAATCAGAATGTGAATAAAGTAGTCGTCGGGTATAAAAAAAATAAGTCTTTTCTTCTAAATACGCCATCTGTAGTGAAATCGAAACTTTTTCTTAAAATATCATGGGAGATTACAGCTGTTTTTAACTTAAAAAGAAATCTTGTATGCTTAGCTTAGAAACCAAGATGACCTACGATCGTGCTTTGTGATGATAATATTCAGTATGAAGAATTAAATAGCATAAAAATACTGAATGATAATAGTGTTTAAAAGAATATCATAATTTGGCCGCAGTGAATTGTTTCTCTAACAGAAAATATTATGTTTTAAAATTGCGATACTATGCCATTGTCAAATCGCTATTCAGACTTCGATAGCCTTACAAATGGTTGATACGAAGATAAGACTAGGTAGTTAACAGCATTTTTGAACTTAGTAAACTGAAGGTCATTTTAAATGTGAAATCGGGCACTGAATCCGAAAATGAACTTCAAAAAATTACTATTACTTCTTTAATATTCTACAGATTTTGATAAATAACCACTTGCAATCTTTGTTTTGAATTGATATATAAGACCAATAGAAAATCAGAATTTTTAAATGTTACCATCGAGCTCAAAATATGCAATCCAAATTTAGTCAGAACCCAGGAACTACTTTACAAAAATCATGATAAAGAAACTTGAATAATTTTTTGTTTCATCAAAACACATCAGCTAATGTTGAATTGTATTTTAGCTTCTAGAAACCGGTCATGATCTTTTTATTGAAACCTACTTTGAAAATTTCATTTTTATTCTCCAAAATCAAAATAATTCTAGTTAAATTAAAGTATTTGTTTGATTTTGCGAATAAAGTGAATGAAACCGGGCTAAATACCGAATTTTTTCAACAAGATCCGGACAATCAGGTCGGATCGAACCTTTACCAACATATGTTTTTAATATTCGGACATGCCCGGGTAGAATTAGGCAATCTGGCAAGCTTTGGATTAATTAGATTAAAAAATGTTTGATTTGCCTTGATCCTGATGCAAAAATGACTTTATCGGCAATATTCTTTTTTCCGGCTAATAACGTGTTTTTCACCACATAAGGATGATTAGCAATAACATCCAAGTATCCATTTTAATGGATCCACGTGAAGAGTACATTGGCAATGAAATTGGGCGCCAAAACTTCCTACAAAAAGATGAATGGGCATCAGTAAGCCTTGATTGCTTTTGACGCCTTTCTACTCTGGGTGGTTTGAATGAAAAAAAAAAATGGAAATAGGGTGCCATGACTTTTATTTAATACCTACGAATCAAAACTAAAAATTAATTATCAAATTACATAAAAACATTTTCGAAATAATCTCTCCGTTGTGTTTATCTTCGCAGGAAGCCGAACACAACAACAAAAATTGCATGCTAATCAGATGAACCCTGCAAGAGTTATTCGTGTTTGCACATATTTATGCCTTAATTTTTTATAAAAGATATGATTACAAAAAAAATTATAGTTTAATCTTTTCTACAATTAACAAATAATTTTGATGATAGCATATGAACTACATTTTGATTGCAAATCAGTTAAGGAAACCAGCAACAAATTTTATAAACTAATTGATCATTTGATTGTAAAAAAAAATCATTTGACACAGTAGAAAAGCTTTACATGGATCTTATTATAAGTTAGTTATCAAAACTGTATATTTTTTCTGTTGTTTAAGCATGATATACAAATTGAAAAGAGAAAAAGAAATTTTTGTTTATTTACTGAAGATTTTGATAACGCTGGGTCATTCGTCCTCTGAATATATCGAAAACAACCAAAGTTTTTTTTTTATTGTTAAAATCGACAATTTTCTCAATAAAATTTTAAAAAAAATATCAATAAGCTTTGAAAAAAATAATCAGTGTTTATTCTGATTTTTGTAATTTTCAAACCGAATAACGATATTTTCGGGCTTGAAAATACCGATTATAATGTGGCATCACTGCTGGTGAGCTGTCCAATATTAGACAGCTCACTAGTTTTCAAACCAGCGATGCTGAGCGCTAGCCGCGGCTCTGTTATGAACCACAACCATGATGATTATAATGATTCGAGACTTTCACTTTGCTTCACGTTGCATTGAGCTACCAAGAGTTGTTTATTGTTGAAGAGAACGAAGGAACCGTGGCGAGGCTCTTTAAAAAAAACAGTTTCTCACAGATTTTTGAAACACGACTAGAGATGCCAATGTGCCTGATTTTTCTGATATTTCGATGTTCAGCCTGACAACCAGATAAGCCATTGAATTTCCCCGACTTTTGAAAGTGTGCCTGATTTTTCCTGATTTTTGAAAATGTGCGGTGAAAAATGGGTAGTAAGGAACTGGATTAGGTACCATTGCTGAAGTGAAAAAGTGGAGCGACGCCCAAAAAAAGGTCATCACTTTGAGCGAAATTTCCGTTACTTTGACGTCGCCTGATTTTTATTTCACCAGTTCCCTGATTTTTTTTTTAAAAAAGATGTTGGCAACCCTGAACACGAAACGACTGTCCTTTCGCTCCGATAAAATCAACGTTTCACCACTTTCCGCTATTGCTTTTCTTCATTGAGGCAGTTTATAAGTTGATTCGGCGTTGAGCTGAGAAGTCCACTGCAAGGCTCTATCACGAACCACGGTTCTTTTTCTAGGAGCCACTAGTCGTTCGCAATGATGTTAATCTTCCCGATTTTGTCTGGATCTTCCACACTATTTGAACTTCCGTCAGACATTTTTTAGTTTTCCAAGCTTCTACACTTTTGACATTTCTTCCAGACAAATTCAAACTTTTGGGTTGGCCATAAATTGTTCTACAAAACTGTAAAAATTCTAAGAGCACCAGTACCGGTAAGTGCTATCCCAGGTGTTAACCCGAGACACATTCTAGGTCTTATTTTAACTTTAGCAGCTCATTTGCGCACCGATAAGTGCTAAACTGGTTTCCATTTTTGCCACTGGTGACGCTCCGATAGGTGTTGTTGTTGTTTGTTGCTGTTTTCTTTTGTAATTTTTCCCTAGACACTTTAGCACCTGTCAAATCAGGAGCTGGTCGGTATTCAAATATGGCTCCTGGCTTGCTTTTTTAACACCCAGGAGCAAGATAACACCTGGTTTGAAACCTTGCGGTGCGCCGTCTAAGTGTCAAAATGGGGTGTTATTATAGCTTTGACACCTGACCGCTGCTGATACTCTAAATGTTCATGGTATAATATGAGAGGATGAATTAGGCAGAATATTGTTCGGAAATTTGAAGTTAAAAAATGTTTAAAGCCTTGATAAAGGGGAATACTGCTTAAATATTTATGAGAGTATCAGCAGCGGTCAGGTGTCAAAGCTATAATAGCACCTTATTTTGACATCTCGGCACCGCACTGGTAATTTTCAAACGAGATGCTATCTAGCTCCTGGGTGTTAAAAAAGCGAGCCAGGAGCTAAATTTGTATACCGACCAGCTCCTGATTTGACAGGTGCAAAAGTGTCTAGGGAAAATTTACAAATCAAAATACCGACAAACAACAAGAAAACCTTCGATGCGCCACCAATGGCAAAAATTGAAACAGGTTACCGGTGCGCAAATGAGCCGTTAAATTTAAAATAAGACCTGGAATGTGTCCAGAGTTAACACCTGGGATAGAACCTACCGCTGCCAATGCTCTAAAATTGAGAGTTAAGCTGAGCACGTTAGTCATACGGAACTGGCAGAAAAATATGATTATAATACGTTTATCGCGTTCGTCGCCAAGCTCGATATGGTAGTTTTACTAGTCGGCCCCAAAGAAATTCTCGGAGCGAGAAAGTGAAGAAGGAGAGCTCCCAGCTTTGCAAAGTGTGGCTAAACTAACGAGTGGCTAACATGAGTAAGAGAGCGTCACACGTTTTTGATGTGACGGGGCCTCCCAGAAAATACATCCGTCACCCGAATATGGGTCCCATGGCGACAAACTTGCTAATATTGAGTCCTGGAGACACAAAAAACGTCCAGACTTTTAGAGAACTTTTTTTTTAAATCTTCCAGACTTAAAAAAAACAAATGACAACCCTGTTTGTGCACAATCACGAGATGAACCCTGTAAATCGGCCGTCCGGGATTTCACATTGCGGTCCTACCACGAAACAAATGTATTGAAAATTTCATAAAAGGGAGAATGTGACGCTCAAATATGCCCTCTTTGCTCTCTCATCATGAGAGCCATGTATGAGAGCAATGTACCTGATTTTTCAGGATTTGTCTGATTTTTCGAAGCTCTTTTTTTACAAGATGGAAGTTTGAATTCAAACCATAACAGCCGGGTGTTTGCTGTCGTGAGGGGGTTCGTCCCGCTAAAACCACCTTGGGCTTCATGTGCCAGATGTGCCCCCTGATTTCCCCTGTGATACTACATCAAGGGGTAGGCTATGCTCATGCACATATACATCTCACCCTTTTCTTCTTTCTCAATTTTGGTCTTTCTCCTTTATCCTCTTTCTCCTTTTTCCTCGACTGATACGGAAGACCTCGAGACGTGTGCCGGTTAGGTAACGCTTTCATAGTAACTCACGCCCGTCACAGCATCCACTACCCCGGGGACCTCGGAAAGTGTGCCGGTTGGGTAAAGCTTTCAAAGTAACTCGCAGCCAGGGGTGCCAGGTGGTGTCGTCAAAAATCAGGACAACGCAAATTTAAATATCAGGATTTTTCAGGACATCTCTTGATTCATGGAAACAATATGGATTTCTGCTTGAATTGCATAAATGAAGGCGCAATACAGGTGCTGTAAACGTCTTGTATTATGCAACAACAGCACGCAGCTTACCAGCTCATATCGTAGTTCGGTCGGTAGTTCATATCGCAATTCACAATTTAAATATCATCTGAACCGAAGATTATCACCTGTTGAATGGGTTTTACTTATTTAATTCCAATTAATTCGATTTTCTCATGGTTTAACTACAAATTCGACCATATTTAAGAAGTGTTTATGAAAATCAGGACAAAACAGGACATTTTAGAGACAAATTTTCAAAAATCAGGACAATTCAAGAGTTTTTGAAAAATCAGGACGGTCTCTCGAAAATCAGGACAAATCCTGATAAATCAGGACACCTGGCACCTCTGCTCGTGCCCGTCACAGCATCCACTCCCGCTGATTTCTAGCAACCAAGCGTTTGAGAAACTACTAAGCTAGAATCCCGTCATGACCACCCCGAATGGTATCTCCGCTTCCCTTTGCTGCAGGAAAGATCGTAGCTGAGCACGAGAGACCTTTTAAGTCCCACCACACGTAGGAGTCCAGATTAGGGTTATACCGCGCTCTAAGATCGCGTTGCTTTTGAATTGCAGTGACATACGAGGCCCAAGACCTTCTGTTAGCTTGTCAAATTTGGTTGACTATCTCGCTCTCTCCGTTCATCATCTTTCCTGATTCTTATTAGATCACGCATGATTTGCGAGATTTCGTCCACTAAAGCACGCCACAGTGGCTCACGACTGTTCGTCGCGACACATTTCACTCACAATATTTTCATTTTTCGAAGCTCAGCCTGACAACCTTGCCATTGGATTTTCCTGATTTTTTTAAATATGATTTTTGCGAATGCGATTAAAAATAAGTAGAAGGGAACTGCATTAGATACCATTGCTGAAAATGAGGAGCAACGTCCAAAAAAGCTCATCACAAAATGGGCCGTCCGGGATTCCACAATACGCAACTTTTATTGGTAAAAGTGCTAAACCAAGTTGTCATTTGTTTCAACTATGGAAATGAATTTGTGAAAAATCAATAGAAGGTGTTACATCCATTCATCACCGACCTGGTTCCTTGCTTAGCAAATCACTAATTACGAATGAAATCAATCGATTCAATCCACATTCCATGCATATTCATAGACTGGCAAACTCAATTACTTAATCTTCTCAGAAATTGTTCTCCAGTCAGTCAATCTGTCTGTCAGTCAATGACGATCCGTCAAACATCCGTACCCAAGACATCGATTGAAGCTCGATCGCAATCGCGATATCGCCAAAGGGTGCACAAATTAATAGTTGTTTAATTTTCGATAAGCACATAATTAAATAATTATTAACTGCACGATCTTCCGCCCTCTCTCTACGGTTTTCCTCTCACATCGATGAATGCAAGGTTTACAAAAAAATAGATGCTACTGCTAAGCCTCTCAATCATGTATGGATGGATGGATGGCTGGATGTAAATACTAATCAGATGCGGAATGTTGCGGTATAATCTGGTCGGGCGTGAGTGTGTGTGTGTTTGCTAAGAAGACGGAGCAGGAGTTGCACAACTATCTAGATTCAATCAATTTAATGATCATTTCATCAACACCTCTCGGATATGTATGTATTACGCGCCCTGCACCCTGATTCTGTTGGTGGATGGAAAATCTCGCGAGCTAAACGCTAAACGATTGCCTTCCATCAGCAGCGTAGCGCGGCAAACCGACAGCAACAAATCAATTTTCATCGTTTCACAGCTCACATTTTTCCGCCGAGAAGGGAGTTTTTCGACGTTGCGTTTTTTATGGGTGGGTTTTTGGAATTAAAGATAGAACCCTCTCTCAGTATCAATTGACAGATATGAGCAATTGATCAAAATAAAACTCTGATAACGATCAAAAACGACTTTATTTAGTGTCATAACTGATGATTAATTCTTGCATATTCAAAGGAGCATAATTTTGCAAGTTGAAGGAGTTTTCCACATCAATTTTGTAGTATACTTCCAGGCGCATTCTTGTAGTACCCAAAGAAAAGCTAATCCGCCTCTCCTTTGTCCCGTTTCAGGTACAGTAAATGCCAACGGAGAAACCAAACGGCAGCGGACGTCGTACACGCGCTACCAAACCCTGGAACTGGAGAAGGAGTTCCACTTCAACCGATACCTGACCCGGCGGCGGCGGATCGAGATCGCCCACGCGCTCTGTCTGACGGAGCGGCAGATCAAAATTTGGTTCCAGAACCGTCGGATGAAGTGGAAGAAGGAGCACAAGATGGCCTCGATGAACATCGTCCCGTACCACATGTCCCCGTACGGCCACCCGTACCAGTTCGATATCCACCCGTCGCAGTTCGCGCACCTGAGCGCATAGGACGCGTGGCACTTTTCGGGTACTGGTTAGAGACTCAACCAGCTGTATCAGGAACAATATCAGGGATATCAAAACAACCAGGACAGTATCGTCGGGGGCGGCGGCAGCGGCGGAAGTCTGTTTGGTGCAGGCAGCACGACGCCGTCCTCCGATACGGTCAAGTATAATCAGGAGTTTTGATTTTCCCCGGTCTAGGCCTGGGTTGATCCTCCGTGTCAAACGGAAGTGACAAACCCCAGGCCGCCAACCGAGGACTGCCAAAACTCCGGACGCGCCGAGCGCTGTCCATCAATGCTGTGTAGAATCTATTGTCTCTAAATAGTAGTTTATTTAAAGAAAAAAAAAACGTAATGATATCCCTGGTAGGACCTTGATTGTTAACGGCTGCTGTTGAGCAAAATCTTCGGCTAGCATATTGTGAATCACCTTTCTTCGATTTTACCCCCCAAAACGTTGCCGGTTGACCGCCGGACTGTGCGTGCTCGGTGCCCTAACTCTATCCTCCATCCCAGCGTATCTGTGAAAACTCTTAATCATTTGTAATGCAAAACTGTACCCAACTGTTGTAAATATAGGTAAATAAAGGAAGAAGCTACTTAGCGAAACCTTGCACGTACACTCGCAACCTCGAAACGGACTGGTCCAATCGGCAACGCGGTAAACTCGAAGAAAGCGTACCCAACAATTACGCAGAAAGTTAAGGAATGCAACGAGATCTTCTCTAATCAGTATTCGAAAAGCAACGCCTCGCGTTCTCCGCGTAAGGCAACTCCCCTTCTCCCACTGTAAAAATCCTACTAATCCCCATCCCCATTCTCCCAGAGTTTTTTTTTTAAATCTCAAACAACCACCTTCATCCAGTCGATCCCACTCGGAAAACCCTCGAAGGCAGAAGACGTCAGACGAAAAGAAAAAAACACCTACAAAACAAAACATGGAAGAATCCTTCCCACCCGGGGGCAGCTTAGCAATCATCCGAGAGCAAAAACGCAGCATCACTGAAACTAAAACCAACAAACGGGGGGCGCAGCTTTGCGTTTCGTGATCACGTCACGTGAGACGCAAAAACGGTGGTGGCTGGTTGGTTGTTTTGTTCGGATTGGATCTTGAGGTTGAGCTTACCGCACCTCTTCTTAATTTCTAGGGAGTCGAACATAATCTTCACCTCTTGGTACATAACCTTGAGAGAAATATTACAGGCAACCTGAAGATTGCATAAATCGGGACAGTTGTAATGCTAGAGTCTGAAAAGCGGGTGAATTTAAAATTTTTGAATAACGCTAAATGGACTTTTTAAAAGTTGATTTTGGGAAGACACTATACCTAATCCAACATGTTAGCGTATTATTGAAGATCATTTTTTGTAGACATTCTAAATGTCTCCAATTTTCAAACTAATAGCTTTTTCGTTTATTTTCCACTGGCACGGTGACAGTGGCAAACTTCATAAACAAACAAAATCATCACCCGGGACGATGCACCTAAATTATATGCATCGTCCCGGGTGACGATTTTGTTTGTTTACGAAGAAAAAGTTTGCATCTAAACCAGTGAAAAATAAACGAAAACGCTACTGGAAACTCGTGATTTTAAGATTACTACGAATTGCAATTCAGAGATTCACTCAGACACGTCTGTCGCTCACGAGAATAGATCAATGACTGACTTTGTCTGAATCAAAGCAATCGAAAGATTCCTTTTAATTCAACCACGGTAAATGAAAAGTTCATATACCAGTATTTCGATAACCGTGGTTGAATTAAAAGGAATCTTTCGATTGCTTTGATTCAGTTGAATCATTCAACCAAGTAGGCTCATACCACAACAGACTGACTTTGTTTTGTTTGTTTTGCCCAGTGTTGCCAAAATATAAAACATTGCCATAGAAATTTAGTTTAATTAATTTTTCTTCAGTGTCACGAATTGAAGATTTATATTATTTTATTTTATTTATATAAAAAAATAATTCATTGTCTGCATATCTTTCATCTCATCCCTAAATAAGGATGACGGATGAAATGAAGGATATGCAGAAAATACATAAAGTTTTACTATAAATAAAATTAAATAAAATGAAAAGTTCAATTCGGCAACACTGAAGAAAAACGAAATAAAACTCATTTCTATGGCAACGTTCTGTATTTTGGCAACACTAGGCATAACAAGCAAAATAAAATCAGCCATTTATCTATTCTTCTGCGCGACAGACATGTCTGAGTGAATCTTTGAATTAAGATTCGTAAGAATCTTAAAATCACGACTATGGCGTGGTTGGTAGAATAAGAACAAAAAGCACAAATTTTCAAGGCTGCTGCTACGATTATTTGTTTATGACTCGGCCACCGGTGAAAAAAACGGATTGGCTGAGCGAGCGCCGATTTTTAAGGCTGCAGCTACGAAAAAATTGTTTCTGATTCGGCCACCGGTAACAAGACGGATTGGCTCAAGGAGCGCAGTTTTTCAAGGCTACTGCTACGATTGTTTGTTTATGTTTTGGTTCTGGTAAACAAAGACAGAGCGGCTGGACAAGCACATATTGGAATGGCTGTTGCTTAGAATGTTTTTTGTTTTGTTTCGGCTCTGGTAAGCAAAATCAGATCAGCTGGAAAAGCACAGATTGGAGTGGCTGCTGCAAAGAATATTTTTCGTATTGTTCTGGCTCTGGTAAACAAAGACAGAGCCGCTGGAAATGCATAGATTGGAATGACTGTTGCTAAGAATGTTTTCAGATTGTTTCGGCTCTGGTAAACAAAGACGAAGCGGCTGGAAAGGCTAAGATTGGAATGGCTGCGACAAAGAAAGTTTTTGTATTGTTCCAGCTCTGGTAAACAAAGACAGAGCGGCTGGAAATGCAAAGATTGGAATTGCTGCTGCTAAGAATATTTTTCGTATTGTTCCTACACTGGTAAACAAAGATAGAGCGACAAGAAAAGTTGCTATTGCTAAGCAATTAGGATATATTGACAGTTCTACACGAACACTACCTTAGCAGGAGGCTTCAACCCTAACCTTAAACCATGGGAGAACAGAATCGATTTTTGAGAAGGGCACGATAAACGCGATTTTCCGTTACTAATATCGACAAATTCGCCCTGTGAAGAGTGATACACAGATGCTCGTGTTTTGTTTTTATTTGGGTGTTCAGGGGTGCCAAGTGCATTGATATTTGTAAAATGATTATAATTTTTTTATTTGCGTGTTTTTTAACAACTTTTTAATGAGTACTGAGAATTAGTAACTTTCCCGTAGATTTCTACTCAAATGTGAAATTAATAGCCTCATTCATTTGAACGAAACAAAAAAACAAAACAAAGTCAGTCATTAATCTATAGATATATCCTTGTGAGTGACAAACGTGTCTGAGTGAATCTCTGAATTCAGATTCGAAAGAATCTTAAAATCACGACAGTTAATAGCTCAAATCTTCAACAAGAACTGATGACAAATTGGAAATCTTTATAAACTTTCTGATTAATCAATTTCCAATTCTTTCAAGTGAAGTAAGCGATAGTTAAATTTTCAACAAATATTAAAATTTTCAACAATTTTTTTAAGCTGGTGACTTTGCTAGTGTATTAAAACAAATTTATTAAAAAAAAATCAATCAATAAAATCTAAACAAATACGTTAGGATGTTTGCCTCCCCAATCCATTTTTTTTTTCAAAAATTAATTTGATCGTTAGCTCAGTTTGCCATTCAGTTGTCATCTGAGCCGATGTCCGCGAGTTCGAGCCTAAGAGTAAACATTGAACATAGTTGTGCTGGACAAGTTTTTCAATAGTTTTTTTTTTGCCATGAAGAAACAAAAAAAAATTATCATTATAATTTGGACATCGTTTTTTTTTTTATTGTGGTAAATATTCAGCTGCCAAACTTGAAATGTCGTAATCAGTAATTTGTGTGATTACGATTATAGTGCGGTTCTCCAAGTTATTAAAAAATTTAAATTTCTGAAAAATTACGATACAATTGAATGCCCCCATAACTGTTTTTGATTGTTTTTGCTGCCAGAAATAGCAATAAAAATTTTGGAAGCGATCCATTCAGTCCTGAATAAGCGCAACGAGTTTTAATTTTGTAAGGGAAAACAAAATTTTTCATTCAAAAATCCCTAGAGATGTGCTGAAAGTTCCAAAAAAACAACTTTGGATGAAAAATATCCCTCGATTCTTGCAGTACAATTCATGTGAACAAAGCACAAACCTAATTTGTACCCCAGAAAAGTTTTTTGATGTTATACAAAAAAAATTTCAAAATATTTTTTTTTTAATTTTTGCGTTTTTGTCTGTCTCCTTGAAAGCTGTTTAACTTTCGCATGAAAATAAAAAATCTCAAAAAACTGCTTTGCATTGCCAGAGAATTTATTGATTTATATAACCTTTGCTATAACCTTTAATGAAATTATTATCAGCTCTAGCAAGCAAAGTCTGCCATTTTTGAATACTTTTCAATGGATTCAGATTTTTTATTTTGAAATGGTTATACCTTTTTTCATGAAATTCTTAGCTGCTTGTCATGTTAGCAAAAATGAAGCTTAAGAATAGTCAAAACCAAAAAATCAACGACCAACTTCACTTCAAGGTTTTTTTTTATTTTCTGGATGTTTAATGTGCAAAAATTTCTTCTTCTATACAAATTTCCATACAAAATTGAAACGCGTTACGCCAACTCAGGAATCAACCAAATCATCCTAAATTTGACACGGATGCTTGGTGACCCGAAAGGCATCGAAAAAATGTTTGGGAGCAAAAAGTCGTGAGTATGATCACTAAAAATGAAAATGGGGACAAAATAAAGCCCAACATTCAAATATATTTAACCTTGTTTCAACGTTAAACGACGCCAGGTCATTGTGAAAACTGAAAAGTCCAATCTGAATTCTAAATTAAAAATCGAAACTATTCGAATACAGAATAAGAGAATTCATAAACAAAACCCAAAACAGAACTGAACGTGAACGAAAAAACAGCATTCGTTTAATTGAAATTTACACTTTTCAATTTGAAAAGCACGTGCTACAAAGCATGAATCAGTCTAACATGCTCATTCACGGAAAAAGCAAATAGCCGATGGCGGAATCCAATTGGATTTCTCCGTAGCCCACTTTGATCAGTTCGATCGTCCGGGCACATTTTTTCCGACACGTGTATGCAAGTAGCTTGTGTACAAGTTTTCGACCGATCGCGTGCAAGTCTGAGGGCTTCTTTGAAAGACTGCACACAAGGCTTTCATGCGACTGCCGGGATTAGGTCTGTTCAATTAGAATTTCTTTCAGTTGATAGAATGAAAGTAATAATTTCGAATTTGGATTTTTTTTTAAATAAATGAGAACAAGTTTGATTAATATTTGAAAAAAAAAAAAGTCTGTTGCCACGTTGCGAAAGATTGTCAACAATATAACGATTTGACACTGTAACTTTGACTTTTCTCTATCAATATAAGGAATCTTCGATGTTTGTTATTCTATCGCAATTGTTAAAGTCTTCTGATGGGGTAGAGAAGAGTTTTCCCTTAAAACCATCGTACTCAAAACTACTTATGTTGTTAATGTTTTGTTTCCTTACCCATTTTTAATCCCTCGATCAGATTATCGGCCCATGTAGTAAGATGTTTCCTTTCCCTCCATTGTTTGTTGAACAATTTGAAGTAAATCGAAAAGGAGCACTGTTTATTTTTTTAACGGCTAGAATTGTATTCAGTTTTTATAGCAAGAAGTTTTTGTAAACAAAACAAAAATGCTGAACAAATTGATATTCGTCTGAGATATTATTATCGGTGGGCTAGACCCGTCGGAAACCCTCCTTTATATAAATAATTAATATTATTATGTTAATCTGTCAGCGTCGTCAGTTACGTTCTAAGAGTTTAATTATTACACACACACTAAACGGAATCAGACAATGATAATGAAACAAGTGGAAAGAAACAAAACAAATCAGAAAAAAGCAAGACGCTACTGAATTACAAAAAAAAAATAGATCAAAAAACAAAAAACACATCCGCACTTTGTAAATAGAGATAAAAAAAAGAATCGAAAGAGAAAAAAATATAGTTAAAAAAGAAACTTTAATTTATTCAACGACGGAATTACAATTGCTGGTGCAAGCGCTGTAGGAACTATTATTATTATTATGATTATTATTGCTATTAATAAAACTATCTTTATTATGATTATTATTATTATGGATTATTATTATTACTGCTGTATGAAAAAGCGATTAGTTTCTAAGTAGTTAAATGGTACCAATCAACCAAGATGCAATACACAGGCAACATTTGGAACTAATTTCCCAAGCTGAAAAAAAAACATCACAATCATTAAAGAGAGAACTCTAAAAGTATTGAAAGTCTCCAGAAAAAAAAATCATGCGTTTCTATTTGTTTAAGTTTGTCAATGACAGCTCCAGTTTATTTTTCGTTTTTGTTTTAAATTTACCGATTAGACCGCGCTAAGAAGCAAGGCTTTACTTTTGTTTTGGTTTTTATAGATTGATTGAAAAAAAAAATCATTGAAAACGAATTAAATAAAAATCATGCCACTCACGCAATTTAACAACAAATTCGGATTACACAGGGATTATTTAAAAGGAAAACCGAACGTAAAATATCTTTACGCTACCCGCTAATGTTGTAACACTCGCAGAAAAAGGGCAGTCTCATTTTTTTTATTTTGGCTCTTTGGTTATTTGATGATTTTTACCCAAATTTTATTGTGAGATAAAAGCTCAGTCCTAAATGTATGTAGAAAAAAACAGCCCACGGCTTTGAATTGTGTATAAATCTCTCTAAAGTTTCTAGTGCAAGCAAACCTATTTGAGGCGGATTAGTTAAAAAATAACACCTGCTGAAACATGGAAGCCCGTGGGTTGATGAAAAAACAATAGCAGCGTTGTATTTTTCTTTAAATTTAATTCAGTTCGTACTTGCAATAAGAGTAACTAAAAACTAACGAAAAGATTTTCAAGAAAACCCATTAGCCAGAAATATGAAATGAAATTTTAAGCATTCCGAGATGATACACTATTTTACCAGTTACAAACAAAAACGAGAAAGAACGAAAGAGACAGAGCGAGATAAGTTTAAAAAAAGCTTTCTCAGGCTGCAAGAAGAATCCAGCAAAGTTTTGTAGAAAAAAAATTACAAAATGAGTAGTAAAGCTGCGGCGAAACCATTATTGGATTGTGGCTAACATTGAAAACAAGCAAAAACAAAACAAAAAAAAACCTGTACAGAGAATTCAAACAAATGTAAAAAAAAAACCAACAAACCGTAGCATAAATCCATAGAATAACCAACCTGAAAGGCGAAATCGGACGGAAAATTGGCCAAGAATGAGAGATCACGACAAAGTGAAAACAAAACTCAAAATCGCAATAAACAACAACAGGCAGAATCGAAGCAAAAATAAGCAGAAATCTACAACCATCTTTGTAGGAAAAGTGATTGAAGGGTAAATAGTTTATGTTTTTCTTTATCAATTAGTTTTCATCAACAGAAAGTATATATCTCATTCTATACATATGGAGAGTACTAGTGATGCGATTAACTTACCTAAGGATGAACAACAAGATCAACAATAAAGAGAAAAAAAAGATAAAATAACAACTGCAAAAAAAAAAGTTAAGGAACAAAAATCGCATCGAATCGATTAGTTTTAATTGATTGGAAAGATCAACAAACTTATTGCATCAAAGCAAATAAATCGAATTGATACAAATAAAACAAGAAAAAAATGGAACAAAAACATTTCATCTAGAGTGGCGTTTTGTGCTTATTGTTTTTTGCCTATTTGAGAAACTTCCCTGCGTTATACATACCTATACCTGATTCAGTAGAAAGTTCATCGATTTTCGAAGTCAGGAACCCCTTGGGCTACCACTAGGGAAGCCTTCGTGCCGGAACGGGTGCTAATCGAATTAACACCTGACCGATAATTTAAAGCAGATCAAACTACAGTTAGGCGGTCAGTTGGAGGAGCCCCAAAGCCTGTAGTCAGCCTGTTATTTAGTATGTTAGTCAGTCGGTCAGTTTTTTTTTCATTTGTGGTGAAATTATTTGCCTTTAAAGGATGTTTACATTTTTGAGAAACCACGTGCGCGCTGAATGAGGGCGCTGCTGCTCGGTCGTGAGGCTGGCAAAGATAATTAACATTGTGATGTGGTATTTTCCGAAGTCACTTTCGGATGGCACTCGTTCCGTCACATGATCAGCTGCGGCGTTTTAAGGGTTCAATTGAAACGTGTCCAACGTCAGTTTGTTGTGAAGATTTAAAGATATTTTAGAGCACAATGCAGGAATCGCTCATAATCCTATAACATATGATTTATGCGTTACCAACAAAAAGGTGTTCTATGCTACACCCATAGAAGAGGTAGCAAGAATCAAATGCCTATTTTGCAACTCCCTTTGCCGAAAATGCTCTGAAAAGTGTACTGTACCAAAGATGGTATGATTGGAATAGCACTTCTGGCAAAAAGACTTGAGCTCCCAAGCAAAATAATGCATGATCACTACATTCAAGCGAAACAAGAATAATATTTTAATATATTAAGAATAGTATTTTAATCCTATTGGATAATTCATCCCAATAAAAATAAAGTGAGAATCGAACTGACTGCAACATCTCATCTCGGCTTACCAGTCCGGTATCTTACCCAGTGCACCATCTAAGTCGATAAGCAAACGAATGTTTATTCTTAGAGTTGCTTCAAAATATTTTATTTTTAATATCGAAACTTAATGTTATATCCTTAAAAAAACAAATCATGCATTTACCAAATAAAAATTCAGGTGTTTAGAAAATGAACTCTTGAATAAGATGTGCTTTGAAAAATTACTCAAAAGCACACAATTTCAATAAAACTTAAATAAACTTCATCATGCAATGAATATTTAATGAAGGTAGTGTCAAGGCGGCCTTGCTCTAGTATTGGTACAGGCTGAGACGTCACAATCACGAAAAATCTGTTAATTTACTAGGAAATTTATCCTTTTCGTTTTTAATTCGAAGAATCTGCAGGAAATTTTCCACTTTGAAAACATGTTATTATAGAAGGATTCTTGTTCTTCAAGATCGGTACAAAAAAATTGCATTTTCGAATAACTTTTCTTTAAAATAGACCATCGAAGTTCGAAAAAACGGTGGAATTTCCTCACTGAAATTTGCAAAACTTCAAAATTATTTTAAAGTCTTCCATGAAAATGTTAAGTTAGTGAAATTTAAGCTCCTCCTCACAGTAAAGTGATCAAAACACAATTTTTTATACAAGACCACAATCTTTTATTGGCATTTTAGTAAACTGATTTAACATTCAATATCTACCAGCTAGACCTTTAAAAGCTGATTTTTGCTTCATTTTGCACGTATTAGCTTCAAGGCAACATTGCATTCATAACTAAAATAAGAAAAAAAACATAATGCAATCTTCAAAGGACCAAAAAAACTACATAACATAGTGGAATAGAGGCCTTACAACTAAATCAAAATGAAATTGGAATTCATTTTCGTTCTAAAACGTGTTTTTATTTGAAACTCCTACCATTCTCATATAAATTTTCGATATAATCGTTTTTGTGACGTCACAAAAAAAGTCCAATATAGCTCTCGGCACTACCTTATTTAAATATTCCTTGCTCATCATGCCCTTATTTCTCCTGCCTACCTTGAATATTTAACCACAATATATACACTGAAATCAAATTCACACTTCAAATATATCTGAAGTTTCACTTAAAAGTTAGAGATCTCACTTGAGTTTTAAGTGAGCAAGTCAACATTCACTTACCTATCACTTGCGTTTTAAGTGACTGGCATTTGGTTTAACTGGTTTATTATGGTTTAAAAGAGAAACTTGATAGAGTTATGATGGTGCTGATAGGGAAGATAAGAGCATAAAGAGCACCCGAGGCATAGTAAGCACTCCTCTTTTCCACGAAAGTAAAAATTTTCTCAAACAAATCGGTAGTGAATTTGAATAGGGCGAAGGTGCCAAATGTAAAAAAATGGAGTAATTAGTTGGGTGACAAAGTACGTTTAGAGACCTACATTTTGAGTCTACAACGTTAACTGAATGATATTTGGTTCTCGGGAAACAAAGAAAACTAAATGGAATTTTGGATGGGAGCTTATGGAGCTGTCAAACTTTGGACGCGTTTTTCTCGAAACAGTGATGTTGACCCATTCGCCGTATTCAAAATGCGATACCGAAATCTTCATGAGTAAAAGTAAGGTTGCCAGATTTTTTTTAGCACGTATCCGGGCCGAACAATCCGGGCAATTTTCTTTAAAAAGCTGGTAAAATCCAGGCATTTTATTTCTAAGTTGAAAACCAAATATCCGGGCAAATTTTGTCAAAACCCAGAAACTGTTCAACAAAAATCAAGTTACAAATATTGAAAAAAAAATTTTTTTTCATCAAAATTTATGAACAGTTTTAAAATCTTTTTTTTTTTGGAAATTCAGCTAAAATTTTTTTGTTTTGATGGCTAAATGAAAAAAAATTACAATACAATCAATTTTCTTTTGTTTGATTTCCCAAATAAAGTGAATAAACTCGGGTAAAATCCGGGCATATTTCAATGAAATCCGGGCAACCGGGCCGGGTCGGATTGTTTCCAAATATTGTATCAAATATCCGGGCAAACCCGGATAAAACCGGGCAATCTGGCAACCTTATTCTATAGTATTAATTTTTCAGCCAAAATGAAATTTCCTTATCATCTTCACATAAATATTTCAAGAAATCCAACGTGATTCGCAAGTGACGATAATATTATAAGCGAAAATAAGCTCTTATGATCGTTAAATCATCATGATCCATAAGATACGCTCTGCAACATAATGTGCACATTGTTCCTCAATTTTTACCATCATTAAATTTTCAATTTTTCACTATATCAATTTTAAAACGCGTTTTTACTTTAACTTGTTGACTTGGGGTGTATAGAGCACCATTGATCGGCGCACGATGAGCATTTTCTGCCATAGAATCTAGCAGATAATTCAACTCGATGAAGTGAACTGAATTACAGAGCGAATTCGGTTTGGTCAGGGCATTGTTAAAAATTATTTCAATTTTTTTGGATTTTGGGTCCAAATTTACCCATCCTTTCCAACTCATGTAAACAAACCACTTATCTTACTTTACAAATTAAAAAGAAAAAAAGAGAAATAAATAAAGACTATATTTGATGTCATACTTGAAAAAAAAATCCAAATATTTCAAATGACTTTAATCTATTCTTATTGCGTATTCAGAGACGGTAGTTAGACCCGAAAGTTGACAACCGTAATTTGACAGCTCTGCTGATAGGTTACATTTTCGTCTGTGTAGCGGAGGTACACTAAGGCAAATCACCATATGATATGTATATCGTTTATTTAAGATGCACTAAATTATTATTTCAATGAATAAATCGACTTCTCGGCGAGTTTTGTAAATTACTAGATATCGAGTCGGGAGATAAGAGTCGGTTACTTTAAAACATCTATGACTTATTAGAAGCATTGTTTGTACTGTATATTATGCGATAATGTTGAATGTTTGTGTTAACTAAATTCATTCAAATTTAGGATTTCAAGTTTAGTTTCTATTCAATATGTCTATCGCGCCAGCACTAAATTTAACTTCAGAAGTTGGACTTCCAACTTCCGACGAAGAAAATTTATGTGCTAGATTGTCGGAATTACATGTGTTGTCAGTTCCCAAACGATGATGATGATGATTAAGTCGAATGGCGATTTGCAACAAAGCTGTTTGGCGTTTTTAATTTTTAATTAATATTTAAATATTTAATCATGGTTTCAGAATTTTTTTTTTAATAAACTTGTAAAAATACTACGTAATCTTTAAGGTCGTGCAACCAGCATTATTTTTTTTTGGGATTTTCATCCGCAAAGATATGATTCCTCGCTGAAGATTTTTCAGTCGTTATTTAAATCATTATTTAAATAACGATCGAAAAAGTCGTTATTTAAATCGTTATTTAAATAACGATTGAAAAATCTTGAGAAATGAATCATTCTTGCGGATGAAAATCACAAACAATCAGCAACTTCGTGAAAGCTGGCAAAAGTAATTTAACTTTTTTTTGGCATTTTAACTGCAACTAAACGCTGGAATAAGTTTTTGACAGTTTGTTCCGAACACGAAAATTTGCCAAAAGATTCAAAGTTTGAAAGAAAAATACCTCATATTGTATGTTAAACCTTCGATTTTATGTATAGAAATACGAAGATAAACAATTCGAAATAAGCTTTGCATTCTTTCTTCTTCTTCCTTCTGATTGCGGTTTTGAATCAAGTTTACCAAAGTTCTTTAGGTAAACAATGTTCCAATCAGAACGTTACCGTGTGCAGTAATAATTTTAAATAGTTTGCAATGTTGCTGAAATATCTTGTTTGATTCGGAAAAAATGATGTAGGTCTTAGTAAAAAACCCATGAAAGTGTTCTGAAGATTTATTTTAGTTTCAAAGTTCAGTTTGCATGTTTGACGTTTGCGGTAGTGCTTCTTCTTATTCAGGAAGAGTTAAGAAAATCCATAATATGTCTGGAAGAGCAATTTTTTTATAGCTGGATAACCGTAGAATTAATATCAAAAATCGCAAAAAGCTTGTTTACATAACCCAGGAGCGTTTGATTGTTTAGAGAACGAACACACTAAATTTTTATTTTATTTCCATTTAAAAAAAAAATCTGGAAACGTCCAGCAATCCAAATTTGTGCTGATAACCAGCAATCGGTCATTCAAATTGCTGAATTTTTCAGCATTCGGTAGTTTTCTTGACATTTTTGCTGAAAAATCTGCAATAGACTTTCTAATTGCTGAACTTTCCAGCAATTGGTCTAGTTGGCTGGAAAATCAGCAAACAAGTTGTCAAATTTGGAGTATGTTTGTTTTCGTACGCTGTAGCAAGGTGAGACTCTATTTTACGAATATTGGTGATATCAATACAATTATTTTTAGTTTTTTCTCTATTCTAGCAACCAGACATATAGTCAAGAATGAGGATGGAAATGATCAATTTACAATGAGTGATGGATTTTGCCCGATTGTTTTGAACTTTTTTTAAACGATTACTTCATTGCACGTACACAACAAACGTTTTTAAAAAAATCCAGTGTATTATAAAAGTTATGGCCCATCAAAGATGAAAAATAATTTTAGAAATTTTTAATTCATTTCAATAAGATTTTGCAAATTTTTCGAAAACATGTAAATTGGGTGCAGGATCCCAGCAAAAATTTAAGAAGGTACATCGCAGGAACAAAATAATTATTCAAACAAATAATGATGAAAAGATTGTATTAAACTTACCAAAATAGCATATAGATACAAAAGTGGAGGCGATATAACTACAATGACAAGATTCCAACGATTCGATTTCCCCACGATCCCCCCAACGATTTTAATTAATTTGAGTAAAACGGATCTCGATCGAGATTTGAACTCCAGTCCTCCCGAGTTCGCTGTCCGTTATCTTACCACGATGCCAACTCATCAGTTGATACCGGTCAAAGGAAGAAAGGAAGAGACCGAATAGAGTGTCAATTTAAGGACCACCCATTTAACGTAAATCTGTTCAGTTTTAGATCGCTCAATTCGTTAATGTCGAATTAGCATATTCTTAACTTTTTGGAGAAATATTTACGAATTGCCTAAACTGCTATCCGATTCAGCTTTTTTGTCGTAAATGAATGATAGAAAGGTGTTTGTGATTGTTTGAGATTAAAAAATATGTTAGAATTTGCAAATATACAGAAGTAACAACGATTTTCCAAAACAATTTTTTTTCAAAAAAAAAAAATGATTTTTGCAACTTTTCCGCATATTTTGTATGATATCTCATACATATATTAAAAATCGAATCAAAAATACCATGGCCTTTTTTTTAAATTTTTATAATATTTTTTGTCAACACATAGCTTAAAAATATCCAAGCGTGTCCGACATATTTGGATTTTGATGAGTGTTGTTTTTAAACAACAGTATGCATTAAAGAGTAAACTTCATTCAACTAAAAAAAATTAAACTTCTTTCTTTGGCCTTAGAGCTTTTATTTAAAATTAGTTCTTTTGGAATTTTTTTTCAGGATTTAAAGATGTAGAATAGCAGAAAATGACAGGTGTCAAAAATGAGCAAGAATAGATTTTAAGAAGCATTTTCATCACATTTACTTAAATTTGGTTCAAACACTGATCAATTCTTTTGAAGAGTTAGACTCGACCTTATCCGATTCTACCATTTCAAAAGGTTTGATTCGTGCTTCAACAAATGTAAGGTAGAAATCTGATGCAAAAGGTTCTTAAAAATCACTCGCTCATTTTTACACCTGTCATTTTCTACTAATCTTCATCTATCCATCTTTAATTTTCAAAACCTGAAATGTTCTTACTAAAATAACAAGGATTCACCGATAAGGCTGTAAAAAAATAATTAATAAACAAAACACACGGTTCATCAATAATGAAAACAATTGTTTAAAAATTCATATATCTAAGCTCATATGCTCATGCCCAAACACAGTATTGAAAAAGATAATTCACTATCTGAAGCACTAATCTAAATTTTCTGACTTAATAAAAATGTCAAAATAGCTGTTTCCATACACTCGTTACGCTTATCCTGAATCAATCAAATTATCCTATAATTTGCACATATGCTTGGTGATCCAAAACGTATCGAAAAAAATTTAGGACCCATCTGTCGAAATTCGCAGCGGTAATAATTCATCTGTGGTGATAACTTCGGTCTTCATCACACAAATTTTATAATATCCGGGTTTAGATATGAATAAAAAAGCTGCTGCAGCTTTGTTACATTTTAAAAAATCTTTTTACTTTCCTAACTATTTTGTTCATTTTTATCATCAACTGATATAATTTTGAAATTAACACATGAAAAAGCGAAAAAATACTAATGCAAGAATCTCGCCATTTGTTGTGCTATATCTCGATACCATCTGGACCAAATTCAATTAAAAACTATTACCAAATTGTTTGAAATATGGAACGCATTATAAACTTAACGATTTTTATTCAAATAAATCTTCGAGAAAACAAAAAAAGATTCGTTTTTAATGCTGAAAAAAAGTTCATTATGACAACTTTGAAGAAAAATTATTCGGATACCAGCAAACACCTTCAATAGTACATTTGAAAATGTTGAAAATTTACTCATGCTTTTTGGAGAATTGAAACAAAAAACTTTTCAAATAAAGTTTGTACTAGAAATAAGTGCCATGGAATACAAAAATTCAAGTGTTCTCATTGAGATTTTTTTTTGACGATTTCGAAAGAGATTTTGAATTGTTTATGTATGTTCAATCAAACCAAAGCTATCTTTGCTGTGATAAAAATTTGTCCCAGAAAGTGTTGTACCTCGAATCGCTTGATATCAGTTATCCTAAAAAATGACCATGGTGTTAATTGATGCTAAGTGGACCTCAACTGATCGCTCCAGTAAATAAGTTTGATCGGTACAGAAACCTGAAAAATAAACACCGTTTGGATTAAAGTGCACCTATCAAATATGAGATCAACATCAGGGTATACTTATATGGGTTGTCACGTTACCGGACATCCTTCGTAAGCCTAGGCCTGCATAAATTCGTCCTCCGGGAAAGCAGATCCGCCAAATTCCGGCAACAACACCGCTCGACTGATCGGTTCAAAGTTAGCAAAACCCATCCATTGCTTGGGCAAATTCTGGCATTTTTTTCTGCTTCATGTTTGGTTCCGAAAAAGGCTACACCATCATTTATGGGTTTTAACGGCGAACGAAGCCTAGTTTTGATGATTTTCCCTTCTTACCCCCAGAAGCATACTGGTGGTTTGTGTGTTCTCCCTTACTCTCTCTGCTCTCTTTTACGCGGCCCATCTGCCAATGATGATGATGATCGACCTCCATGTTGTTGCCACCTCACGATGATGATGGTGTCGATGACTATGTTGAGGAGAGAAACATTGCATGATTATGTTTTGCGAGAGCAGAGCGAAGCAGAAAGGAACATAATTATGCGCTCGTAGCATACGGATTTTTTTTTGCCATTCAGGGTCACATGGAAGACCACTCATACTAAGAAAGTGGGCTTGAACCATTAAACTTTCCCTCGAAGGCCGACGACGACAGTGAAACTTGTCCATTGGCAGCCCAATGGGTTTTGATAAATTCTCTCGAAAAGTTTATTTTTCAGTTGAGCTTTTTAATGTTTAAGGCAAACATATTTGTTATGCTTTCGGATGGATTTAAGAGGAAATGCTTATGTTCATGTTTCAAATTCCTCCTAAAATGATGGTTTTTGCTCTGGACATCCATTCCTAAAGGATCTCCAGAGCGCTCGCATAAGTTGCATTAATGAAGGCAATAAACGTAACAACAACTTACTTTAAGTTTGTAATTTAACCGGCACAGCTGAGGTATGTATAGTGATAAAGCCAACATTCTAAACAACTTTTGAATTTTAGATTGTTAAGTTTAAAAAGAGACATTTCTAAATTTTATTCGACTTTACTTTTATTCTGGCAACCCCTCTCATCGATTGTGAATTTGTTAGTGGCAATGACAATCAACTGCTCCCTGCCCGGTTTGACTATTTTTTGAAGAGCCTATGAGCCCAACATTCGTGGAACTCACTCTTTGTTTTCGACATGCCTTTTGGTGTCCCGTAGAGTAGTCATCTTGGACCGCTACTATTACGTACTTTTTGGCATTTTCTATCCTAAAACGACTGAATCAAATTCTAAAAATTTAGTATCTTTGATTTATCGAATGTGTTGTGCACAATTGTGTAGAATAAAATTGCTTTTTAAAATGTAGGTATCACATTTGAGTTATGATTCTCATTGAAGCTCACTCGCTTCAAGCCAGAAAATGAGATATCTCGTATTTGGTCCGCAATGCGTTAAAATCTACCGGACCGTCGAATCGATACTGGATTGTGCTGCACTTCAGGAGGACATCGACCGCTTGTTATTATGGAGCGATACACACGGTATGGAAGTAAATGCTGATAAATGTATATGAATAAGCAACTCGCCAATAAATTTCAAAATTTCCTTTGAATTTCTATCGAATTGTTCAGGTTGTCGTCTTAAATCGCCTTTCAATTGAAAGCTGTTGCCTCAACTCGCTAAATATTACTATCGATTTGGCTATCCTCTCAACTCGCATTTCAGTTTCAAGTTGCCTTCCCAACTCGCTTGAAATTTCAATCCATTTTTAAGGCTGTCCTCACCCGCTTTTCATTTCAAGCTGTCTTCTAAACTCGCTTTAAATTTTTATAGTTTTGTTCAGGCATTCCCCTCAACTCGCCTTTCAATTCCAAACTGTTCTCTTAACTCGCTTGAAATTTCAATAGATTATTCAGGCTGTCCCCTCAACTCGCCATCAATAAAGCTGTCCTCTCAACCCGCTTTTAAATTTCAAGCTGTTCTCTCAACTTGAATGAAATTTCTATCAATTTGTTCAGGCTATACTCTCAACTCCCCTTTCAATTTCAAGCTGTCCTTTCAACTCACTAGAAATTTCTAACGATTTGTTCAGGTTGTCCTCTCAACTCGCCTTTCAACTCCAAGCTGTCCTCTCTACTCGTTTGAATTTTCAATCGATTTGTTCAGGTTGCCCTCTCAAACTCGCCTTTCAATTTCAAGCTGTCCTCTCAACTTGCTTGAAATTTCAATATGTTATTCAGGCTGTCCTCTCAACTCGCCATTAATAAAGCTGTCCTCTAAACTCGCTTGAAATTTCTATCCATTTGTTCAGGCTGTCCTCGCAACTCGCCAATAAATTTCAAGCTGTTCTCTCAACTCACTTGAAATTCCTATCAATTTGATCAGGCTGTCCTCTCAACTCGCCTTTCAATTCCAAGCTGTCCCCTCGCTTGAAATGTCAATTCCAAGCTGTCCCGTTGCTTTTGAAATGTCAATTGATTTGGTCAAATTGCCTTCTGGACCGATTTTGAAACCTCTTTTTGTAGCAGATTTTTAGAATGTAGCTCAAAACTTAAAATTTTATTATTCATTATAAGGCGCGTTAGTTTTGACAAAATAAGCTTACATGCCGCTTAGCAGCAGCCATTATGCATCGTGTAGTTTTATGTGTGACGTCTGTGTTTCTGATTGAACAGCATTTAGTACTTTAAGCAAGTTTGAAGGAAATAGCGAATAAGTTTTAGACTGTGTTTCAAAACTTCATCAGTAATTGTATCGAAACTCGTCAAGTTAAAAAAAACTATTACCTTATACTATTCGTTTAAAACTGACTAAATGTTCATATTTGTTTATGTTTACACTGAATCAGAAGTGCCACCGCGAAGAAAAGAATCTGCATTATTGAGGACACCACTAGATAAAGTCCAGGCAGATAGAAATTCGGTAAAAAAGGTAAATTTAATTCCTTTTTCCGTACGTAAAAACGTTAAGTGTGGTGTCCTGTAATACGTCGTGTGTTATTTGTGTAGCATAAGTTTTTACGTTTAGCACAACCAGTAAAATTAGAGAAATTCGCCGCTGCATTTTTTTACTTTTCGACCAAAAAAACTGAGCATTTTTTTAAAGAACTATTATCGTTTAAAATAAAAATTCGTGCCAGAATCAAACTAAATCAACAAAACTATTGTTTTATAGATAAGACATACTAAGTTTGATGAAATTTGTAAACCTGATCAATGCTAAACTTCCTTAAAGACTGTTTATATAAGGATCATTCTGAAGAAACAAAAGTTATTACCTACCCACTGGTCTGTGATTTTTGACATTTGAGCGTTATTTGTGCTTTTTTTTCTGTTTTCCTGTGGAAACAATATGCAGCTCTGTTTGAATTGAATATAGTTGAAATCTTCAGATTTATACTTGGTCGAAAATCAATCAAAAATATAGTTGAATACAAGTGGAATATAGTAAGGAAAACTATACTTTTTTCACCGTGTACCAACATTATTTATGTAATATATTAAAAAAAAAAGTACATCAGAAATTGAACAAAAAATCGAATATTTCTGTCATTTATAAATCACCTTCACTATCATTATCAGTGCCATAAATTATTGCTTCTTCTCCCTTGAGAATGATGTCAATAAACGCGATTTCAGATCTGATTGAAAACGACGGCAAAATCGTGGCAATGATGAATCTAGTATGGTGGTCTCACTTTGGCAAACAGTAGACGAGAGTAGGATGCAGTGGTGGGGGCGAAACGCAGCCGAAATTTGACTGCTGGCTGTTGGCTGGCTGGAATGCCAGATGCTCTGATTTTTTTTGCAAAATACGGATTTCTTTGTTTTCGGGAGTATAATTTTGATAAAACAAAAAAAAACTAAAACCTAATTTGGTTTTAAATCTTTTGATCCTTGGTCTACGATTAGCTTGGGCACAGACATACATAGACTTTTTCTTTCCAAATTTCTCTGATTTTTGATCTCAAATATCTGGCATCCCTGGACCCCCTTTTTCGTAAACATTTTAGCCAGCTGTCAAAACTTTTTTCAATATGGGTGAACGTGCGTTTTGGCATTTGAGACCACTAGATAAAATAGCTGCATGACAAAATCAGGGTTACACTCGTTGTTTAATGTTTTCGGTTCCAGGTCATCTTTATTTATAAAAATGAATGTTTGTCTGTCTGTCTGTCTGTTCCCAATAGACTCGGAAACTACTGTACCGTTGACATGTGAGGGTTTTTGGAGTCGGAAATGGTTTCTATAATAGTTTGGACTCCCTCCGACTCGAGAAAGAGGAGGGCTCCCATACAAAATATACATAAAATATGACACAATTCATACAAATTATTAGTAATTTTCATCAAATTACCCACACAAACGTATTTTGACATAATTCAATTATTTATTTTGGTGTGGGTGGATTTTGATGTATTTGGACCAGTAGGAAAGGGAGGGGGTTTCATACATGTTCATTATAAAATATATCAGAACTCGAGCAATTTCCAAACGATTTCGACCAAATTTCGCACATAATAAAATTCTTGATGTCATGAGATTATATAAAGATTTTTATACTTTTACTGTTTTTGTAAACGGGGCTCCCGTACAAAATTTTCAAAAACATGACTAAATTCGAACAATTTTCAAACAAATTATGTTAACAACAAATGTTTAAAATAATGAATATTATCGTTCTAACATGATGAGATGAATTAGTGATTTGGCAAACAGGAAATTTTGTATTGAAAGACTCTTTCCATTTATATAATAAGGGCACTCATCTATATAAAAATGAATGTTTGTCTGTCTGTCTGTTCTCCATAGACTCGAAAACTACTAAACCGATGAATGTGCAATTTTGTGTGTAAGAGTTTTTTGGGGTCAGAGATATTTTCTAAAACATTCTCAAACCGCTCTGACTTAACAGAGGGGGAAGAGGAGAGGGGCTCCCATACAAGATTATTAAAAATTTAAACACAATTTGAACAATTTTTGGAAACTATTGAACCCATCAAAGCAAAATTTGGTGTGAAGTCATTTTCAAGATCGAGAATGGTTTCTATTACACTTTCATACCCCTTCCCTTCAATCCGAAAAGAGGGAGGGGGCTCCCATATAGAATTAACAAGAAATTGAAAATCTCGAATCCTCGGATTTTTATTTAAAATTAGAAAATATATTGTATTGATTGACGCTTCCCATTTCATATAATGAAGACTCTCATATTTAATAAATGTAACATACATATTATCAATGAAACCAATGTCTTAGTGTTTTCATAAAGTCTGGCATACTTTTTAATTATGTTCAAATTTGCCTGTATCTAAACACTCCTCCCGCTTCAAAAAGGGGCGATTTTTGAATTTAAAGGGTTTATTTATTGCATTGAAAATCCCTCATATTTTTTTCAACCTTAAAACCTTCAAGTTACGTTGAGACTCAAGACCATGGCCGTAGAAACGAGGGGGGTTTTGGGGGTTAAACCCCCCCATGAGGACCCAAAACAGCAAACGAGGTATTCTACTCTACATTCAAAATTTCAAATTCAGAAGTAAATTATGATAATAGAGTAAGGTGAATCAAAAGTAACAATCTACGTAGACTAAAAACTAATGCTAAAACCTCAAAAACTCAACCCTAGTCCAAAATTTTGAAACACTTTTTCAAAATTTTCTCACTTCATCGGAGTTCAGGTCTGAATATTAAGTTTTGAATTAAGTTAAACCTATTTCTGAGGTTCTGATTCCATAATTCCCATAACCAAAATTTTATTACTATATTCGTATTTCAGATTTTGTATCCAGTTCAGGATTCTTGAATTTCAGTTCATCATAGGAAATCAGAAATAAAAAGCTGCTTTGAAATCCTGGTTCAAATTTGGATTTGCATTTAATATAAAATTTGAATCATATTTTTCGAGATCTAATGCATTTTCAATATTTTGATAATAGTTTTCTGGATATGAAAAAAGAGGAAATTTGTTTAATATTCAATTTCGAAGTTCTTAAACTTTATTCTCACACAAAATTCAGAAAAGACAATCCAAAATTGAAAAATCAGGTTCAGATCTTTTAGATTTATATTTTAATTCTTATTCACAAAACAAATAAAAAATAAAAAATTTAAATAGTGAATTTAAATTAAACCTGAATTACAGAGTTTTAATTATAGATTCATGAATGAGGGCTCTAAAACTTACTCATAAAATTCCAATCTGGATTGAGATTCGTGAATCGTATTTTTTGTACATTTCAGAAATCGTATGAAAAATCGGATACAGATTCAAAGCGTAATTTTTGAATTCAGCTTCAGAATTTTGATTCAGAATGCAGATTCAAAATTCAGAAATAAATATAGCTTTTAAATAAATTTTACAATCAACATAAATTTTTGAAGAAATCAAGAGATCATGAACTTAACATATTGCTGACCAGATATAAGATATCTTGTTCTTTTCGCTTTCCAACAGTAAACTTTGAAGTATAACTCGAATGGAATTAATTTTAGTGTTAAACTTTATTCGACAAAATTCGAATTGTAACTTAAAAAAGCTATAGTAGTAAAATTTTATCCAGGGGTTTCTGAGATAAAGAATGCCGAATTTCTGCGTTTCTCATCATTGATTACTTCCTGATCCTTAATGTGTTAAAATTGCTTGTCAATTCAATTTACAGATTTCAATTTAAAAAAAAAATAGTTTTTTAACACAATTCAGCTGAAAATCACAAATTAAAGGTCAAATTTGAGTTTTTTTTTATAAAAAAAAACCCAAATTTCATTTAAAAAATCATCCACCGGATTTCCATTATGGAATGGAATCTTTATGAAAAATATTTGCTGTTAAAGAAACATCTTCTTTTCATCTAAAAAAAATCTGCCCAAAATTCTATATTTTCCCAGTGTATAAATAACACATTAGGGACACCAAAATACGGAATTTTATGTTTCAGAAACCAATATACAAAATTCTGATAATTTATTTTAGATATTTGAGTAACGGGAAGTGTGGTGTTGAATTTTGTAGAATGAAGTTTCATAATTAAATTCATAACGTTTGAATTATTCTTTTTAATCGAGCATACTAGCGGCTAGCGAAAAAACGAGATATCTCATATTTGGTCAGCAATGTTTTAATATTGCAGTTTTTTAAACCAAATTTCATACTAAAATCTTTAATTTGTTTCAAGTTGCATGTAGAAAATTTGATCCGAAAATCTGATGATTTTTTTTTCTTTGTTATTGTTTTTTTTTTCATCAAAAATTTTTAATCTTTAAATTTGAAAAATAGTTTGGAAGATTGGGCTTGTTTGATCTGATTATAGAATAAGTTTTTTTTAAGAAATAATGACTCTCCTAAAAATAGCTTGTTTTATGCCCAAATCAACAAAGTTTGTCCTACCAGACTCTTATACAAATTCAAAGATTGTAACCATCGATGAAAGCGAATCTAGCTCACCTTTCAAGGTGTAGGACCAATTTTCTAAAGTTACGATTTGAAAAAGTATTTTAAAATGAATAATCATATAGTTACAAACATAATTTGCTTTTTTTGTATCCGTGCATTGATGGGCAAAAAATCGTAGGTAAATAATCAGTCACCAAAACCCCCCCCATGAGTCGGTTCTTCCTACGGCCCTGCTCAAGACTATCTAGATGTCATGAAAAATAGTTCGCTGCTAAAATTTTATTTTAAAAAATTTATTTAAATTTTAATTTTTTCCTCGGAAGGGGTAGCAAAGCACACCGGGTCAGCTAGTCTTCGATAAATGAGGCCGTCAGAGCCAAGAGGGTAAACTGCCAAACAATTCTTCATATTTCAAACTATGATTTTAAGATTTTTATAATTTTAGTTACTAATTTTCACGCTCGAAAGAAAAATACAAATTTTTGAAAAATGTATTGATGAAGGGATTTCACAACAACTGAAAGCCGTGTTTTTTCGAAGTAAGCTTTTATGCACTTATACCCTTAAATACGTTTGGTTTATCACGTTTTTGACACGTCACGAGGAGCGGCGAGTTGAAAACCTTGCTGGAAAATTGTATCTTTATTAGGAATAATTGGACAGGCAAACATCAGATGTGCTTTATAGGAAAAGGTTTGCAAAGATGGTGAAATCGTGAGTCGAGGGCATATTTTTCAGAAAGCATGTTTGTGTTGGTGCGCCTTTGCTCCTCATCGGTCTGTGAAAACCTATCAAGTGGTTGTCAAGTTGTAGCTGTTTGAATTGAATTACCTTCCGCAAACGTGCTTTTGACCAATAGAACCAAAGGCACGCCACTGGCCCAGCGATACCCACACGACGCGACGGCACGATTTTGGAACCAGGCCCATATTTTTGGCCCGCTCTCCGGATCACTTGGCCAATAATCATCATCATCGTTCCGCCAACCTGCGGAGCTACGCAAAGACTCACCTTGGGAAATATAATCCTATGTTCTCACAGAGAGGGAGAGAGGCTGTGAAAAACAGCTATCGCCTCAATGACGATTGTCGTCAATGATTTTATGGAGTCACTGCTGCTGTGCTGGGATCGAGGGTTACTGACGGCACTATGATATCTTCAATGGAAATGGTTGTAGAAGATAGATATTTACCCAAAAAAAACATTGGCATACATATTGGCCTGATGGAAGGGACAGCGAGAAAGAGAAAGAGCCAGCTAGCGAGAGAGAGAGTGCTACGGGGCGCGCAATCCATCCGGATATCTTGCACGGCTAGGCCAGACCATATCGTCATTCGGAAGGTTCGCCCCTAGCGAGGAAGTGTCTCACAAATTTAGTTGATTTCTTGACTTCTAACACAACGGGCGGCTCTTCTGGGGCAAAACGGCAGTAGAGTAGGCTTTGTGTGAGCAGGTTGTGGTGGACAAAATTCCCGGTCGGGGACGGCCAGCTTTGATAGTTGGCTCTGTTTTTTTTTCATCCTCTGCTTCATGTTCGATAGGAGTGTAGTGTGTAAAATTGAAGTGCTCTTCTGAGGATTGCTATTTTTATCAGTGCCTGCGGAGGTTAGGATCTAAGGATCCGGATTCCAGATTTTCAAAGAAAGGAAGAATTTTGGAGTGAAGTTTCCTAGAGGGACCCCAACCAACCAGTTTTAAGGGGTGCTTATCGACCGGCTGTCATGGTAAGTACATTGACTCCATGGAAGAAATATATTCGATCGCGAAGAAAGTTCAATTTTCAAATAACCTTCAAACGAATCTGGCCATCGAATCTTCAGGCCTGCTAAGTTTCGAAGGTACGGGGCTTGGGCTGCTGTGACGAAAAGTTTAATGATCTACGCATGTGTAATGCTATTTTGGCTTTCCTCTCTCGCGCGATTTCAACCCCGCTTGGTCTCGCGTTGAACGATAGGCTGGGGGGTAGCGAAATAGTCCTTTCCATGGTTCCAGCTTGTTGTTTGGCAGAAATTGAACCATGGAATATATCCTCTAACTTTTGCTTCTGTTGCTCCGAGCAGAGAGAGCTTTTCATCTAGGAAACAAATATACGGTGGACAATTTTTTCCCACTGTTCATTTTCTCCTTTCACTTTATTTTGCTTTTATCATCGGAAGGTTTCGACGGTGAGAAACAGCCGGACCCTTTCTTGATGAGCAGCAGCAGCAGCGAAGCAAAAAGTTCGGCGCCCGCCTAGCACAGGGAAGGATATGCACATCCGCTAGGACATCGCACACAGTAGGCGTACAGTAGGGATGTAATAGAGGAGAGGCAGCTGAGGATTCCTAGATAGGTATGGCTCGAGCAAGCGAGATAGCGCACGAGAGAATGGAACGAACTAGATCCAACAAGGTTTTTTTTTCGTTGATATCAAAGCCTGACATAAAATGGCGGGTGAAATCGAGAAAACTTTCACTTTATAGTCATACAGAACGGGCGGACTCGTCGTTGCTGCTGCTGCTGCTTCTGTTGATGGTTTGTGATTGATAAAAGTGACACAAGCGCCGGTAGCGCAAATGTTTGCTTTGTGTATCGCCGAAAAAATCTGGTCAAAGCTCTACTCAGCGTATCTTTTGGTTCGATTCGGTCACAGTTTAAGATAAGGTTGCCAAAACCGGACCGGACAAATCCAGACAATTTTATCTAAAAAAAACCTTGAAAACTCCGGGCATTTGATTTTTAAATTTTCAATCTAAAATCCGGACAATTTCATCTAAAACCACAGAAATAATCAATAGAAAATCACTGGAAATATTGTTTTTTTTTTTCATTTTAACTTCCAAAAAACCGTTCATGATTTTCAGATAAAAATGTTCATTGAATTTTTCAAATAAAGGAAATAAATTCGGACATTTTTTTTAACGAAATCGGGGCAACCGGACCGGACCGAGTATTTCCTAAATTGTGTAGCAAATATCCAAGCTAGTCCGGGTAAAAACGGGCAATCTGATAGGCTGAGTTTAAGATAACCGGCTAGAAAGCTGAATTACTTACCTACTCTAGTAAATGAATCTCTACATATGGAGGTTAAAAACGAAAGTCTTTGCAGCATCATGTAGATTTTAATCGTAGGGGGAAGTGTTTCTATGTGCCTCATCGGAATAAATACGTCGTTTGGGAGATTGGCTGATATATAACATTTCTAGTCATCCAAGTTTTTTTTGTAAATCTTTATTTGAAACGACTCATACCTTCCGGTTTTAAGGAGCCAAATACGTTAGATCACCCAAGTTGGTAATACTTATAAATGGCATAGGTATAACAATTTTATAGAAAGTTGCTTTCAAGACTGAAATTCAAATAAGTTTTCGAAACATTGTAATGTAATTAGTTGATCTTTGGAAATCGTACATACAAAAGTTTATAGCAAAAGTTTACTTCAAACTACAAAGTTTACTACTATTATTCATAAAAGATTTTTGGAAAAAAATTAAATACGATGTTCAATCTGTCGATGAGTTTTTCAAAAAATATTTTTTGGAAATCTAAAATACGATGTTAAATCTGTTGATGAGTTTTGGTGAAAAATTCAAATTTTTTTCTTGATATTTTTTGAGTAATCTCTGGATTTTGAGATTTTTTTTCCGGATTTTGCCAGGTTCTTGTATAAACTTGCCCGGTTTTTCCAGCCCGGATACGTGTTGAAAAAATTCTGGCAACGTTTATTTTTGAACTTATACGTCTTCAGCTATGAGGCACTCCTTATATGTGTGAAATGATACTAAAATGTGGCAATCTTAAACTATAGGGGAGAATGTGGATCCCTTTTTCTTATTTTCATCATATCTTTTTGGAAAAAATTAGCATCTCCCCTAGGATTCTTCGATCCTCAGTAAAAGATCGACCTCCAAGATCGATTCAGATGAACGGCCGTATGATCGATCCAGCTAGAAAACAATCGGAGCTTAAGGATCCATTTTTATCAAGATGGAGCTACCTTTCGCAAAAAATGCAACAAAAGGAACTTGAAATTTCAAAGGTGTATTAATTAATCTGTTTCACAAAACTATCGGTGCTCAATAAATCTAAATCTGCCGACAGAAATTCCGTAAATTTCGCAAAATCCAATCTTGTTTTGAGTACCGATATTAAGCAAATGATAAACAGATGACACTGTTTAACATCAAATTTAAACTCATAATTCGATCAAATATCTCCAGCTCACCGAGAAATTAAAATAAAAAAGATCGAATCGAAAATGAACCGATCTAATCGATCTTTTCCGGGCTTAAGAATAGATCCAAAAAAATCGGAATTCTGAGTTCAAAAGATCGATCCAAGATCGAACAATCCAAATCCAAACAGCCGTATTTTGCAATTTTTGATAACGTGTAATTTCAAGTTTATATGCTCCAAAAGTTATTTCGATACATGAACCCATAAATGAACTAGAAGTATTTTCGTGAGACGAAAAAAATGTGATATTTTCTAAGGTAAAGGATCTTTTACTAAAGGATGCTTTATCCTTTATTTAAGGAGCCCTAACCCTTGGCAAAAATCAAGCAAAATCCTTTTGAACCGATGCCTATTTTTTGGTAATTAGTTTTGATCTCACAGTTTGCAAGTGTCAGATAAAGAGAATTTTAGAAGTTTGTCTTCTATCCTATAGTCATTACATAATAAATGGCGCCATTTTCGAAGTTTTAGATAAAAGCTATAAAAATGTTAGAGTTGTTTTTTCTTTTTATCAGGTAATTACTGGTCGAATGTTAGTTATTGGATAAATATTAGTATTTTCGTGCTTAGCATTAGACAGCATAGATCACGATCCATTTAGGAGGATAATAAATCTATTTGGACTCTAGGGATAAAATTAACTGGTATCGTACAATTTGGAATTTTTTTCTTAACAAAAAATTGAGAGTTGACTTTGGCTTTGAAAATATGGCATTGTGAATTTCATATAATACTGTAATGATTGTCATATTGGAATAAATATTTTTGATATTTTTTTTTCATGTGGGTTTTTTAGAACATTTGATCTTTGTAAGACATTCCTGTTTCGAGATATAGCGAAGGAATCAAGTATCCCCAGGGATCAAGTATCATCACTCATCCCTTGGCCGGGGTTCGACCAGACCGAACTGAACGCCATGAACTTGATTACGAAATAATTGAGTTCAATGATGCCAGTCCTACCAATGGGATAAACGACCAGGCAATATCATTCGAATGGGCAATATGTGCTATATTTAGGAGCCTTAAAAAAGGCGCAATTTAGGAAGCATCCAACGAGTGAACCGACGTATTCAAAATTTCCCACTTTCTAATTGAGAAATGTTTTGGATTTTAGCTTATCGATTGTTTTCGAAACAATAGTAAGCAATAAGTAAGAGAGTAATCTTACTTTATTATTAAAAATTGAAGTTGTACCATTCCTTTTGCTTAATCGAAAAATTATTTTTTTTAAATTTCGGTCAATACGGTCTTACTGAAATTATATTCAAATGCTTACAACATACAGTTTTTAGCTACGAGAGCGTTATTTCTCTGTGAATTTATCAAAATTAATTTCTTAACGAGTCGAAAAGCAGTATTGAATCGATACCAATCAGACTGAAGGTTAATCCACATATAGACTGTTCCGGGAATTATAAATACACTTTCTTTCCTAAATAACAGAAACAATGATTTAGACAAAATTATTCTAAATATTACTGCACAGTAGTGTTTTTATGCATAGTGCTTTCTCCGACCATTTTTACCACTTTAAGCCAATCTTCTCTTAATTTTTCAACACTGTCCGCTGGTTGTATTAATTTTCTCAGATTTGCCTTCGTCAAAGCCCAATAAGTTTCGATGTGACGAATCTCACATATGGATGCCACACCATAACTTTTTTTTTTCCAAATTTTCCAGTGTCAATGGCTTAAATTAATGCAGGAACATCCTTTCCCTTCTGTGAGGCAAAAACCCGATTTCTTGGTCAGGAGTTTATCGTAGAGTTTTGGTTATACGGAGACAGCCTGTTTAGTACTCCTTTTTGGCTGCTTCTGCTTCCGATGGGTCTGAAGTTCAATTCTCTCTTTGGCACGCATAACGTTAGTCGATGAGGAACTTCGTTTCTTAGCCACATCTCCAACTCAGGTCGAAGGATGCTCTTTGTAGTAATCCTTGATTTTCTTGTCCATTGTAGGGTCAGCAGGACCAGGATTCCTACTGCGTCTTGGAGAATCTGTGAAAGCACTCTGTTCTCCATATTTTCTCAACGCGGTTTGAACTACTCCGACACTCACACCTTCTTTCTTAGCTGCCAGAATTTTTTCAGCACGAATCCGGGTCGGACAAACCGGGAATTTTTTTCATAAAAACCTGGCAAATTCGGGTATTTGATTTCAAAAGTGAAGACCATAAATCCGGGCAATATACGGGCAATTTTTCTCAAAACCTTGAAATTACTCAATTTTTTTTCATTAAAACTCATCGATAGATTTGGAATCGCATTTTAGGCTTCCAAAATATCTTTCATGATTATTTAAAAAAAAAATGCTCAAAAATTTTCGTTTTAGAGGCGTTTGTTTTTTTTTGTATGATTTGCCAAATAAAGTGAATAAATCCGGGCAAAATCCTGGTATTTTTCAATGAAATCCAGGCAACCGGGCCGGGCCGGACTAATCCCAAATTTTGTACAAAAAAAAACCCGGGCAAACCCGGATAAAATCAAGCAATCTGGCAACCTTAACTTAGCTAGTTTACTGATTAAAAGACAACTCATAGTGCCCCATTTGTGCACAATCCGTTTCCTTGCTCGGGATTAAGGCCACGCATTTTTAGATTTCATGACAAAAAATGACATCGCTTACTTCATTTGGATGTAATCAGCAAAACGCAGCTAAAACTTGGTTGAAAACTCTACTCGATTTTTGTAATGACGGTTACTTTAAAGCATAGATGTTCTTAAATCTGGACACATTAAAACGGGCCTATCTCGAAGCTATGCAAACGAAATAAAAATGTTCTGTGCTCAAAATGTAGGTTTTTCATTGTACTTAAAAGGAAAAATAATAAAAAAATATTTCGATGTGGTTTTGATGAATTATCGAACTTTTCGTCGAATACCACTTATCATAGTTTGGAAACAGTTTCGCTGACCTCATTTTTTTCCACCATCTCTTCATCGCAGTTGCATCCCAAGCGGTCCTACCATTCTTCTTCATCTTCTGCTTGACAATTGCCCAATATTTTTCGATAGGATGGAATTAAGGGCAATTGGGTGGGTTGATGTCCTTTTCGACTAAATCCACACCATTGTCCCGATACCACTGTAGTACATCTTTACCGTAATGGCAGCTTGCCAAATCTGGCCAAAACTTTACTGGTCCTTTGTGAGATCTAATGTACGGAAGAAAACGTTTTGTCAGGCATTCCTCCTTGTACATCTTGGAGTCCATGGTCTTGTTTGTCACAAAAACCGGGGATTTTCGTCCGCAGCTGCAAATACCTTGCCAGATTAAACACTTTCTTGCAAAATTACCGTCAAAAACGAATTTGAACTTGCCGGGGACATCAACTCGAACAGTGGCTTTATAAAATTTTTGGCCAGGAAGCTGCCCAAAATCCATCTTCACGTACGTTTCGTCTTCTATGAGGATGCATCCGTCGTACTTCGTTGGAACCTTGTTGTATAACTTTCGGGCACGTCCTTGGCTACAACATTCTGCTTCAATGTCCGGTTTGGTTGCTAACTGGCCTAATAAGATCGTATTCCTTCACGCAGACGAATTTTTCTGAGGGTGTACCGGTCGGCATTGAATTTCTTGGAGATGTCATAGTCCGACCGGGGTTGCCTGGAAAGTTCTCAACACCTTCAAATGCAGTTTCCGATCCTTAGTTCCTCTATGAACCTGCCGATCGATAGTATGCAACTTACAGAAACGTTTGAAAATGGTGCACACGGTCTATTTGACTATTTTCAACGATTGCGCGATTTTTGAACCCGAATCGAAATGGAATTTGCACCACTGATAGAGGAAACTTTCCAAAACAAAATACTGTCAAAACATTCTAGATCCGACAGCTAGGAGCACTACGGTATGATACACAGTGCGTCTCGATTTAAGAAGATCCATGCATTATGGATGAAAAAGGAAAAATCTACTGCTACGATTTTGAGCTCTGAATACAGTGAAGCATGGCTCAGTAATAATAATTGATTTTTGGTACATTGATTTTTAATCATATCACGGAAACCTGGCTCGAATTCGTTAGCCCGGATATATACATAAAATCTGGAATAAACGATAATCGAAGAATAAAGGGATACTTGTAAGCATTGGCCGACAGCATCTAAAGTTAAAGATAGACTGAAGATGTTTGATCGAAGCCTCATGTTTTGTTGAGTGTGTTGGAAAACTACACATTACTTTTGGATATTTTAAAAATAACCCACCATCACTTGACAAATTTGCTAAAACTGTTATCAAATAAATTCAAAAAATAGAAATACTCAGCCTGTTCGGCTTTAGATCAACTAATCGGTGAGCTAAATATTCGGCTTATCTAATGAGTTTTGGGTGGTCAAATTTTTTTTTACAATAAGCTTCTGAAACGAGTTTCTTCTCCACAATTCGAAAACACGACAAAGTTATTCGTGTTTAACAAACACATAACATAACATCTTCAATGCTGCTGAGGTGTGTTATTTGAATTGGGAAAACATAATTTGCATCAGCAATTGTCACATTTATTTAAAAAATCATATAGTAATTTTGCAAAAAAAAATTAAATTTTCCTATATTTTTCAACAACGACTCTTAGATGCATTGATACTATAGGACACTATTGCGAAAACATTTCCGCACAAATACGAGATTCCAAAGTTGGTACCTACTCGCGCTTCTGGCATAAAATTGAAACCGGGGTTATGTCGAAGGACTTGATAATGGGGGAGGAGGAAGTTTTGTGATTCTGCTCCGCCGATGTTCAACAGTGCTCTGCTGAGCGCTGAGCCCTGAGAACCTAGGCCAGAGAAGATCTTTTCGCCATACATTTAAAAAGCTGAGATGGCTAAGGGAAAGGGGGAATGTTTTTTAAGGGGGTGTAGGAAACGTCCCCCTTCTTGCTTCTGTCTTCCTCAACACCCATAGCCGTAGGCTATTAAACTATATGGAAGAAATCAATAATTTGTATGTTGTGTATTTGTTGCTTGCCGAAGTCGAATTGGGGAAGTTTGTGCTGCTGTTCCTATTTTGGTTGAGTCTCGGAATTGGGGAAGATATGTACCGTACATGGAAGGATGGCGTTCGAGTTCGAGGGATGGAACCGTGAAAAGCTTTTTGCTTCGGGTCGATATTTATTTGCCTTTTTTGGCACGGTTCGCCAGGATTTTCGGTTCGAAGTGCTGACAGCTTGCTGCCTGGCTGGGTGACATTGTGGGTTTCGATGTAACAACACATATAAATAATTCTTGGTTGGCGAGTGAGCTTGGAGGGGTTTGGCTTTTGGGATGGATTTTCCAACATCCAGGTTTTATTCAGTATACGGGGTTTACGATCAGAGGGTTGAGAATAAATAGAATTTTCCTTAGTTCTAATCGAACGGAAAAAATTATTATACGGAAAAACAGATGGTTCTAAATGTAATCCAGGTGTTTCAAATTTGAAAAAATTAAAAATTTAAATTGTTTGGATTTAATGAAAAAATCGAAACATATTTGATATAGGCAGCAATAACCAATCGGTTTGAAAAAAAAATCATCAAGAATGATGATATTTGGTGTCAACTTTATAGCTGTTATCCAGCAGCTGCACCAATCAGCTGATTTGAGGTTGGCAGTCTCAGACGACATTATGATTTGCTGAATAAGTGTCCTGGGTTTGTACATTGAACGCAGGTCAAACATACATTTTCGCACATTTTACCTTTATAAAGCTAGAAATAAACTTTGAGAAAAAAAACCTTTCAATGAGTTTGCACTTTGTGTTCTTTGGATATTAAACATGAATAGCAATCTCTTTAAATAGTCGAATTATTTTGTAGTCCTTTTGGCCGCCGGGTATTACACCCGTGTTATAGATCATGGCGTTTCACTAACGCTTTTTAATTTTGGGAATATTAACCTCAAAAACGACCATGTTCCTCAACTGGCTGCCCGGTTTTTGCACTGAAATTTTTGGAGAATAATTTTCCAGTTCTCTATACATATTTGCAAAGTGATTTTAAAATCAATACAGTAAAATTGATCACAGTACGAGAAATAAAATTCTTTAAATGTGTTTGAGTTCATTCATGTGTTAAACTTGGAAATTTGGTAAACTGATAAAAAATCATATATGCGAAGTTGTCAAAATTGTCATACTTGTAAGAATTATCAGAATTGTCAAAATTTTCAAAATTGTCAAAATGGTCAAAATTGTCAAAATTGTCAAAATTGTCAAAATTGTCAAAATTGTCAAAATTGTCAAAATTGTCAAAATGGTTCAAATTGTTAAAATTGTCAAAATTTTCAAAATTGTCAAAATGGTCAAAGTTGTCAAAATTGTCAAAATTGTCAAAATTGTCAAAATTGTCAAAACTGCTAAAATTTTAAAAATTGTCAAAATTGTCAAAATTGTCAAAATTGTCAAAATTGTCAAAATTGTCAAAATTGTCAAAATTGTCAAAATTGTCAAAATTGTCAAAATTGTCAAAATTGTCAAAATTGTCAAAATTGTCAAAATTGTCAAAATTGTCAAAATTGTCAAAATTGTCAAAATTGTCAAAATTGTCAAAATTGTCAAAATTGTCAAAACTGTCAAAATTGTCAAAATTGTCAAAATTGTCAAAATTGTCAAAATTGTCAAAATTGTCAAAATTGTCAAAATTGTCAAAATTGTCAAAATTGTCCAAATTGTCCAAATTGTCAAAATTGTCAAAATTGTCAAAATTGTCAAAATTGTCAAAATTGTCAAAATTGTCAAAATTGTCAAAATTGTCAAAATTGTCAAAATTGTCAAAATTGTCAAAATTGTCAATATTGTCAAAATTGTCAAAATTGTCAAAATTGTCAAAATTGTCAAAATTGTCAAAATTGTCAAAATTGTCAAAATTGTCAAAATTGTCAAAATTGTCAAAATTGTCAAAATTGCCAAAATTGTCAAAATTGTCAAAATTGTCAAAATTGTCAAAATTGTCAAAATTGTCAAAATTGTCAAAATTGTCAAAATTGTCAAAATTGTCAAAATTGTCAAAATTGTCAAAATTGTCAAAATTGTCAAAATTGTCAAAATTGTCAAAATTGTCAAAATTGTCAAAATTGTCAAAATTGTCAAAATTGTCAAAATTGTCAAAATTGTCAAAATTGTCAAAATTGACAAAATTGTCAAAATTGTCAAAATTGTCAAAATTGTCAAAATTGTCAAAATTGTCAAAATTGTCAAAATTGTCAAAATTGTCAAAATTGTCAAAATTGTCAAAATTGTCAAAATTGTCAAAATTGTCAAAATTGTCAAAATTGTCAAAATTGTCAAAATTGTCAAAATTGTCAAAATTGTCAAAATTGTCAAAATTGTCAAAATTGTCAAAATTGTCAAAATTGTCAAAATTGTCAAAATTGTCAAAATTGTCAAAATTGTCAAAATTGTCAAAATTCTCAACATTGTCAAAATTGTACAAATTGTCAAAATTGTAAAAATTGTAAAAATTGTCAAAATTGTCAAAATTGTCAAAATTGTCAAAATTGTCAAAATTGTCAAAATTGTCAAAATTGTCAAAATTGTCAAAATTGTCAAAATTGTCAAAATTGTCAAAATTGTCAAAATTGTCAAAATTGTCAAAATTGTCAAAATTGTCAAAATTGTCAAAATTGTCAAAATTGTCAAAATTGTCAAAATTGTCAAAATTGTCAAAATTGTCAAAATTGTCAAAATTGTCAAAATTGTCAAAATTGTCAAAATTGTCAAAATTGTCAAAATTGTCAAAATTGTCAAAATTGTCAAAATTGTCAAAATTGTCAAAATTGTCAAAATTGTCAAAATTGTCAAAATTGTCAAAATTGTCAAAATTGTCAAAATTGTCAAAATTGTCAAAATTGTCAAAATTGTCAAAATTGTCAAAATTGTCAAAATTGTCAAAATTGTCAAAATTGTCAAAATTGTCAAAATTGTCAAAATTGTCAAAATTGTCAAAATTGTCAAAATTGTCAAAATTGTCAAAATTGTCAAAATTGTCAAAATTGTCAAAATTGTCAAAATTGTCAAAATTGTCAAAATGGTTAAAATTGTTAAAATTGTCAAAATTTTCAAAACTGTCAAAATGGTCAAGATTGTCAAAATTGTCAAAATTGTCAAAATTGTCAAAATTGTCAAAATTGTCAAAATTGTCAAAATTGTCAAAATTGTCAAAATTGTCAAAATTGTCAAAATTGTCAAAATTGTCAAAATTGTCAAAATTGTCAAAATTGTCAAAATTGTCAAAATTGTCAAAATTGTCAAAATTGTCAAAATTGTCAAAATTGTCAAAATTGTCAAAATTGTCAAAATTGTCAAAATTGTCAAAATTGTCAAAATTGTCAAAATTGTCAAAATTGTCAAAATTGTCAAAATTGTCAAAATTGTCAAAATTGTCAAAATTGTCAAAATTGTCAAAATTGTCAAAATTGTCAAAATTGTCAAAATTGTCAAAATTGTCAAAATTGTCAAAATTGTCAAAATTGTCAAAATTGTCAAAATTGTCAAAATTGTCAAAATTGTCAAAATTGTCAAAATTGTCAAAATTGTCAAAATTGTCAAAATTGTCAAAATTGTCAAAATTGTCAAAATTGTCAAAATTGTCAAAATTGTCAAAATTGTCAAAATTGTCAAAATTGTCAAAATTGTCAAAATTGTCAAAATTGTCAAAATTGTCAAAATTGTCAAAATTGTCAAAATTGTCAAAATTGTCAAAATTGTCAAAATTGTCAAAATGGTTAAAATTGTTAAAATTGTCAAAATTTTCAAAACTGTCAAAATGGTCAAGATTGTCAAAATTGTCAAAATTGTCAAAATTGTCAAAATTGTCAAAATTGTCAAAATTGTCAAAATTGTCAAAATTGTCAAAATTGTCAAAATTGTCAAAATTGTCAAAATTGTCAAAATTGTCAAAATTGTCAAAATTGTCAAAATTGTCAAAATTGTCAAAATTGTCAAAATTGTCAAAATTGTCAAAATTGTCAAAATTGTCAAAATTGTCAAAATTGTCAAAATTGTCAAAATTGTCAAAATTGTCAAAATTGTCAAAATTGTCAAAATTGTCAAAATTGTCAAAATTGTCAAAATTGTCAAAATTGTCAAAATTGTCAAAATTGTCAAAATTGTCAAAATTGTCAAAATTGTCAAAATTGTCAAAATTGTCAAAATTGTCAAAATTGTCAAAATTGTCAAAATTGTCAAAATTGTCAAAATTGTCAAAATTGTCAAAATTGTCAAAATTGTCAAAATTGTCAAAATTGTCAAAATTGTCAAAATTGTCAAAATTGTCAAAATTGTCAAAATTGTCAAAATTGTCAAAATTGTCAAAATTGTCAAAATTGTCAAAATTGTCAAAATGGTTAAAATTGTTAAAATTGTCAAAATTTTCAAAACTGTCAAAATGGTCAAGATTGTCAAAATTGTCAAAATTGTCAAAATTGTCAAAATTGTCAAAATTGTCAAAATTGTCAAAATTGTCAAAATTGTCAAAATTGTCAAAATTGTCAAAATTGTCAAAATTGTCAAAATTGTCAAAATTGTCAAAATGGTTAAAATTGTTAAAATTGTCAAAATTTTCAAAACTGTCAAAATGGTCAAGATTGTCAAAATTGTCAAAATTGTCAAAATTGTCAAAATTGTCAAAATTGTCAAAATTGTCAAAATTGTCAAAATTGTCAAAATTGTCAAAATTGTCAAAATTGTCAAAATTGTCAAAATTGTCAAAATTGTCAAAATTGTCAAAATTGTCAAAATTGTCAAAATTGTCAAAATTGTCAAAATTGTCAAAATTGTCAAAATTGTCAAAATTGTCAAAATTGTCAAAATTGTCAAAATTGTCAAAATTGTCAAAATTGTCAAAATTGTCAAAATTGTCAAAATTGTCAAAATTGTCAAAATTGTCAAAATTGTCAAAATTGTCAAAATTGTCAAAATTGTCAAAATTGTCAAAATTGTCAAAATTGTCAAAATTGTCAAAATTGTCAAAATTGTCAAAATTGTCAAAATTGTCAAAATTGTCAAAATTGTCAAAATTGTCAAAATTGTCAAAATTGTCAAAATTGTCAAAATTGTCAAAATTGTCAAAATTGTCAAAATTGTCAAAATTGTCAAAATTCTCAACATTGTCAAAATTGTACAAATTGTCAAAATTGTAAAAATTGTAAAAATTGTCAAAATTGTCAAAATTGTCAAAATTGTCAAAATTGTCAAAATTGTCAAAATTGTCAAAATTGTCAAAATTGTCAAAATTGTCAAATTGTCAAAATTGTCAAAATTGTCAAAATTGTCAAAATTGTCAAAATTGTCAAAATTGTCAAAATTGTCAAAATTGTCAAAATTGTCAAAATTGTCAAAATTGTCAAAATTGTCAAAATTGTCAAAATTGTCAAAATTGTCAAAATAGTCAAAATTGTCAAAATTGTCAAAATTGTCAAAATTGTCAAAATTGTCAAAATTGTCAAAATTGTCAAAATTGTCAAAATTGTCAAAATTGTCAAAATTGTCAAAATTGTCAAAATTGTCAAAATTGTCAAAATTGTCAAAATTGTCAAAATTGTCAAAATTGTCAAAATTGTCAAAATTGTCAAAATTGTCAAAATTGTCAAAATTGTCAAAATTGTCAAAATTGTCAAAATTGTCAAAATTGTCAAAATTGTCAAAATTGTCAAAATTGTCAAAATTGTCAAAATTGTCAAAATTGTCAAAATTGTCAAAATTGTCAAAATTGTCAAAATTGTCAAAATTGTCAAAATTGTCAAAATTGTCAAAATGGTTTAAATTGTTAAAATTGTCAAAATTTTCAAAACTGTCAAAATGGTCAAGATTGTCAAAATTGTCAAAATTGTCAAAATTGTCAAAATTGTCAAAATTGTCAAAATTGTCAAAATTGTCAAAATTGTCAAAATTGTCAAAATTGTCAAAATTGTCAAAATTGTCAAAATTGTCGAAATTGTCAAAATTGTCAAAATTGTCAAAATTGTCAAAATTGTCAAAATTGTCAAAATTGTCAAAATTGTCAAAATTGTCAAAATTGTCAAAATTGTCAAAATTGTCAAAATTGTCAAAATTGTCAAAATTGTCAAAATTGTCAAAATTGTCAAAATTGTCAAAATTGTCAAAATTGCCAAAATTGTCAAAATTGTCAAAATTGTCAAAATTGTCAAAATTTTCAAAACTGTCAAAATTGTCAAAATTGTCAAAATTGTCAAAATTGTCAAAATTGTCAAAATTGTCAAAATTGTCAAAATTGTCAAAATTGTCAAAATTGTCAAAATTGTCAAAGTTGTCAAAATTGTAAAAATTGTCAAAATTGTAAAAATTGTAAAAATTGTAAAAATTGTAAAAATTGTAAAAATTGTAAAAATTGTAAAAATTGTAAAAATTGTAAAAATTGTAAAAATTGTCAAAATTGTCAAAATTGTCAAAATTGTCAAAATTGTGAAAATTGTCAAAATTGTCAAAATTGTCAAAACTGTCAAAATTGTCAAAATTGTCAAAATTGTCAAAATTGTCAAAATTGTCAAAATTATCAAAATTGTCAAAATTGTCAAAATTGTCAAAATTGTCAATTTTGTCAAAATTGCCAAAATTGTCAAAATTGTCAAAATTGTCAGAATTGTCAAAATTGTCAAAATTGTCAAAATTTTCAAAACTGCCAAAATTGTCAAAATTGTCAAAATTGTCAAAATTGTCAAAATTGTAAAAATTGTAAAAATTGTAAAAATTGTAAAAATTGTTAAAATTGTAAAAATTGTCAAAATTGTCAAAATTGTCAAAATTGTCAAAATTGTCAAAATTGTCAAAATTGTCAAAATTGTCAAAATTGTCAAAATTGTCAAAATTGTCAAAATAGTCAAAATTGTCAAAATTGTCAAAATTGTCAAAATTGTCAAAATTGTCAAAATTGTCAAAATTGTCAAAATTGTCAAAATTGTCAAAACTGTCAAAATTGTCAAAATTGTCAAAATTGTCAAAATTGTCAAAATTGTCAAAATTGTCAAAATTGTCAAAATTGTCAAAATTGTCAAAATTGTCAAAATTGTCAAAATTGTCAAAATTGTGAAAATTGTCAAAATTGTCAAAATTGTCAAAATTGTCAAAATTGTCAAAATTGTCAAAATTGTCAAAACTGTCAAAATTGTCAAAATTGTCAAAATTGTCAAAATTGTCAAAATTGTCAAAATTGTCAAAATTGTCAAAATTGTCAAAATTGTCAAAATTGTCAAAATTGTCAAAATTGTGAAAATTGTCAAAATTGTCAAAATTGTCAAAATTGTCAAAATTGTCAAAATTGTCAAAATTGTCAAAATTGTCAAAATTGCCAAAATTGTCAAAATTGTCAAAATTGTCAAAATTGTCAAAATTGTCAAAATTGTCAAGATTGTCAAAATTGCTAAAATTTTAAAAATTGTCAAAATTGTCAAAAATTTCAAAATTGTCAAAATTGTCAAAATTGTCAAAATTGCCAAAATTGTCAAAATTGTCAAAATTGTCAAAATTGTCAATTACTTTTCTTCAGAATAACCAATGATCCACACTTTTTGCTATTTATATGCGAATGTTTACAAATAATAACTTGAAAAGACCAAACAATGCTTTCGCCCGATAATCTTCGGTAGCGCTCTCAAAGTCAATAGTACAAAAACAGATTAGCCTCAGTTATTCAAAAGTCGAAAACAGCTTTCGAGAAACAAGCAAAGATTATCACAGATCAGTGACACCTTCTTTCTGTTTTTTTTATTTGCCCTTTGCTTTCGGGTAAGGTAAACATTCCCGGCAATGGTTTTCCATTTTTACCGCTTGTCTACGCATACTTAATCTTTTCTCAGCCATTCTCAACGATCGATGACCGTTGAGCCGTTGCGGATAATCTTTCCAGACCATTAGCCAAACATTGATTTTGGTCGTCCTTTTGAGCGTCTGTCTAAGCAGTCTAAGTAGGCTCATTTGGATGAAAAGACAGATCAAAGCATTCGTTTGGGAAGAATAACAGAACGAAATCCCGTTCAGAATTGGCCACGTGCCCACTAGGGAATTTCGTATTTTTTTGTCACAGTTTTATTTATTTCGGAAACACTGACTTGCCTAATCCAAAGTAGGCGGAAGCCAGGAACATTTATTTGGGCAAACAAACGCCCACCGCCTACTACTTCTTTGGTGAGTTTTGGGGTAGCCGTTGCGGTCGGGTCAACAAGTCAGGTTTACCCGTCAAAATCCGGGAGAGCTGGAGTTGGGCGCAATCTGACCGGTACGATGGCCGGAATTTATTTGCATTACTTACTGGTAGGCACAAAGTGGGGTTATTAATATTTCCACCCGTCGCCGTACAGTGTCGATCGAAGTTTTCCGAACCATCGTGGATTGAAATTTTCACCATTTCCTGCCCCCCCCCCCCCTTTAACCTTCAAGTGACTGTTTCCGGTTGCTAGCTACCTAGATAACATCTTTCAGCAGGACCTTCGTCTTCGTCCTCCTGGCTGGCTGGATGGCAGGCAGATGGCCCTGGGAAAAACACACATGCGCACATCGAGGCTCCCCGCCGGGAATTTTCCTCCTCTTTCGATTGTGCTTGGGCCAGGAATCTGTTGATGTGTGGATGAAAGCTGAGCTTCGACAATGTTGAATATTCAGAGAGCGGAAATCATGGCATGAATGAAGTGATACCAGGACTCTCACAACTTTGAACGGGCGGCGGAATATTCTGGAACAAGATTGTTGCATGGGTAGGCATTCATCGACTCGAAAATTGATTGAAAAGTTGATGATGGGGTTCACCTTTTAATCCTATGAATTTCCCGGAAACTCCAATCATACACAGTGAACGAAACAAGAGTAGTGCCACTATGTATTTTGCTTGTGAAATACGAATGATTGAAAATCATAAAAAATTTCTACTACAATTTATTTTAAATCGTTCAACGGATAAATCAAGCATAAGTTTACTTTGTTTATGGATGAAGCAATTGGTGTTGAGGACCAAAAATGTGAAAAAGGTGCGAAAAAAGAATAGTATCACTTACCTTTTTCAACAAAAATCAAGACACGGAAACGTTTTTTTTATCATTTAATTTATCAGATATTAATTCTTGACAAGCCGGAGGACTGTTAAGAATCGATAAAACCAACACTTTAGAATCGAAAAAAACAACACACTCTTAGGTGACTCTCAGTTCTCTTTGGCGCAAATCATTTTTGCTATTTCCACTGTCTGCAACATTGAAATTTTGAAATATAAGCATAACAAATAGAAAAAATATTCTGATTTGCATTGGATAGATAATTTATCATGTTTCAAATTCGCTACAATAGAAAACTATTTTTTTTTTTTTTTCAAATTGGCGTTCAGTTCGGTCTGGTCGAATCCCGACCGAATATGTACGTAGGGGAAAACTGTACAAGACGCACCAGTAGGGTAAGATGGCCCATTAGACTGAGTCGATTCGGGGTCATTTTGGAATTTTTGGAGTAAATTTGAACTTTTAGGTTTGTATGGGAAAATTGAATATTTTGTACTGAAAAATCAACATCATTTTTGTTTCATCTGTGGAACCGAGCCAGCTTATGGTTTTTATGCCAATTTATAAAATTCCGCTGAACAACTTTGTTGAAGACCGTAACTTCGTATCTTATTAAGCAAAAAAGTTATTAGCTGTTTAACAGAGGTATGTCTTTTTGCAATGATTAACAATTAATTCAATTGACATCATTGCTTGAGCAACGCGAAGTGTTGCGTGGAAAGTAGCGATGTCAATTGAATTTATTGTTTATCTGTGCGAGAAAACATAAAAAATTTCCTTTAGAAAATATATAAATTTTTCAGTACAAAATATTCCATTTTCCCATACAAACCTAAAAGTTCAAATTTACTCATGTAAACGTTACCAGCCTGCGCAATCTGATTAAACTACAGCTAATCGTTTTTCCACTCATATTCACTTGTGGAAAATTATTCATATTTTGTTTTATTTTACTAACTTTCCAAAAATTTTAACTAAAATGCGTTTTATGCTCAAATTATGAATGCCGTTAACTTGTGAGAAAACCCGATTATCAAAACAAAATGTCATTCTTTTTATTTTCTGACTCCCAAATTACGATAATAAGCATTATTATATCAAATTTCTTCCATTTTCGAGTACAGATTACCAAAATTATAAATTTTTTTGTCACATCCGCTTTTCATTTCTGGTTCTAATTCATGAAAATATGAAATCAAGGTTCGTTTTCTAAGTGTTTTAACTTTTCCACAAAAAATATAATCAAAATCGTGTTTTATTATATTCTTTCTTTCTATTGTACGTTAATCTGGTCCCAAATCGTCCCTAGCCCATAAAAAAGTAGAGATTCCTCAGAAATGTATGGAAATTTTTTAAAATATTAGTTTTCTAGAAAAACTACTGATATGAAAATTCTGCAAAATATATAAAAATGTTCACCAAAGTATTTACAATGCACTTGTGTGTATGGAATATGTATTTTAGCGTAGATTTTTTATTGAGTTAAAAAAATTGCTTTTTGCTAAATTCCTCATACCTGTTTTTTTTTATAAATTTGTATTATCTAAAATAAAGAAGCATTCATTACAAGTAGTAACGAGTAATTTTTTTAGCATAATTTAACAACTACACTTGAAAAAAAGCTTTCCGAAATTCGAATATTTTGCTGAAATACTGCTAAATTGTCAAATAAAAACTGACTCGAAGACAGAATATTGAAAGCTTTTGAACATAAATTTTACTAATTGCTACACAAGTTATTTCAAAGAATGCGACTGATTACTTATTTGAACAAAAAGACCCCTCAATTTTCCATAAATTGCAATTTTGTTTCAAGTCCCATACATATCGTTTGAAATTTCATAACTATTTTTGACCCTGCGTTTATACGGTTCTGTCGATTGAGGACTAGACAGGATATATTTAATACAAAATTTTGAGAAGGTTCCGGATTAGCCCGGTTGACTGAATTTCATTTTAAAAACCCCTGATTTTTATCCACTTTATTTGCAAAATTTAACTAAAAACTCTAATTTAATGTTTCAAATTTTTAAGCAAGTTCATTAAAATAATCAAGAACGGTTTCTGGAAGTTGCGAATAGAGAATGTCATTTAACTAAGGGAAAATAAAATTCAACGATATGTCTGTAATATTTTTGACAAACTCATAACAACTAAACAGATAACGGTGGAGTATTTGAATTATTCCATAACAAAATCTTTTTTTACATTCGTTGTAACACCACGAAATTGTTTTATTTTTACCTAGTTAGTATAAGGCAGCATTGTTTAGATTTAATTGATTTTTATAAAATGTTTATAATGTATTCAGTTAGTTTGAGAATAGAATCGTAAAATTGTAAAAAAAAAATTTAAACGTTAGAAAATCTCCTCTTCTTCCTTTCATGCTTAGATACCTAAAAGCTTAACGGGATTCAGGATACAAATAGAGTTAACTTTTTAGAAATTAGAATCACTCAGTGTCAGAAGTCAGAAACAGGTACAATTTGATTCAATAACATCTTCAAACACAAGAAGCTTGGAAAAAAAATATTTGAGAAGGAAAAAAAGGAACCAAGAAAATCCAAAAAAATAGAAAGTTTTGAACCAGATATCAGAACTAAGAAAAGAAGGACAAAATAAAATGTTCTTTATACGTAGGTACTACTATGCATTAGTTTACACTCAAGTATTACAAAAATGCCGAATCATTAGGATTTGCGAAAAAATGTTAGAATTTCATTTCTGATTTTGAATATCAGATCGCAAATAAAATCTAACTATATGTTAAATAGATGTTTTTAGTTGCATATTTCAACAGCCAGATTTTGATCAGAAATAGCAACAACATTCAGATTATTTGGAAAATATTGAAAAACGTAAATTGAAAAAAATATCATATAATTTAAAGTGTTGAATGGAAATTTGCTCAACAAAGTAAATACAGATTTTTAATTGTAAATTACGAATTTTGTATAGGGTTAAGAATTCTTTTAACATAATTTTTTGCGAAAAAAACAATTGATTAAAACTACTCAAATTGGCAACATATTTCAACAAAACATTCTTCGGCGCAATTATCTTTAGGTTAATTTAAAATGGCCATGACAGAATCGAGGATCCTCTTCAAACGAAGAAAATAATGCGAAAGGATGAAACTTCATGTTCATATTCATCCCAGTAGATATTCGCTTTCAGCGTTTGCTGGAAATCTAGAAATGAAAACTTAAAAAAAATCTTCGATTATTTTAGCCCCTGAAGCCAGGCACCACCATTTCCATTTCTTCATATAAATAGGTATGGGTAAGGTTGCCAGATTGCCCGGTTTTATCCGGGTTCGCCTGGATATTAAATACAATATTTGGGAACTGTTGGGCTCGGCACGGATGCATGAATTTTATTGAAAAAAAAATCCCGGATTTTGCTCAGATTTATTCGTTTTATTTGGGAATCAAACATATGAAACAAATTGTGTTGCAAAATATGTGTAAAAGTTTAACAAAAATAATCACAAAAGGTTTTTGCAGGCCTTCATTACGATTTTTAATCTGTCGATGAATATGAGGAAAAAATTATTTTTCAACATTATTTTCATGATTTTTGTTGAGAGATTTTTGGGTTTTGACAAAATTTTCCCGGAAATTTCCCCGATTTTTGATCGTCAATTTTGGCAACTAATGCCTGGATTTTGCAAAATTTTTATTTAAAACTGCCGGCTACGTGCAGAAAAATTCTTCATTGATTTTTTGCAGATAAGTTTACTCATTCATACTTTTGAGTTTTTCCCGAACAAACGACTTACATCTGACAAATTATAAACTACCAGAAAATCAATTCAGTCAATTAAAAAAAATGACAAAAATGACAAAAATGAAAAAAATTAAAAAATGGCAAAAATGACAAAAATGACAAAAATGACAAAAATGACAAAAATGACAAAAATGACAAAAATGACAAAAATGACAAAAATGACAAAAATGACAAAAATGACAAAAATGACAAAAATGACAAAAATGACAAAAATGACAAAAATGACAAAAATGACAAAAATGACAAAAATGACAAAAATGACAAAAATGACAAAAATGACAAAAATGACAAAAATGACAAAAATGACAAAAATGACAAAAATAACAAAAATGACAAAAATGACAAAAATGACAAAAATGACAAAAATGACAAAAATGACAAAAATGACAAAAATGACAAAAATGACAAAAATGACAAAAATGACAAAAATGACAAAAATGACAAAAATGACAAAAATGACAAAAATGACAAAAATGACAAAAATGACAAAAATGACAAAAATGACAAAAATGACAAAAATGACAAAAATGACAAAAATGACAAAAATGACAAAAATGACAAAAATGACAAAAATGACAAAAATGACAAAAATGACAAAAATGACAAAAATGACAAAAATGACAAAAATGACAAAAATGACAAAAATGACAAAAATGACAAAAATGACAAAAATGACAAAAATGACAAAAATGACAAAAATGACAAAAATGACAAAAATGACAAAAATGACAAAAATGACAAAAATGACAAAAATGACAAAAATGACAAAAATGACAAAAATGACAAAAATGACAAAAATGACAAAAATGACAAAAATGACAAAAATGACAAAAATGACAAAAATGACAAAAATGACAAAAATGACAAAAATGACAAAAATGACAAAAATGACAAAAATGACAAAAATGACAAAAATGACAAAAATGACAAAAATTACAAAAATGACAAAAATGACAAAAATGACAAAAATGACAAAAATGACGAAAATGACAAAAATGACAAAAATGACAAAAATGATAAAAATGATAAAAATGACAAAAATGACAAAAATGACAAAAATGACAAAAATGACAAAAATGACAAAAATGACAAAAATGACAAAAATGACAAAAATGACAAAAATGACAAAAATGACAAAAATGACAAAAATGACAAAAATGACAAAAATGACAAAAATGACAAAAATGACAAAAATGACAAAAATGACAAAAATGACAAAAATGACAAAAATGACAAAAATGACAAAAATGACAAAAATGACAAAAATGACAAAAATGACAAAAATGACAAAAATGACAAAAATGACAAAAATGACAAAAATGACAAAAATGACAAAAATGACAAAAATGACAAAAATGACAAAAATGACAAAAATGACAAAAATGACAAAAATGACAAAAATGACAAAAATGACAAAAATGACAAAAATGACAAAAATGACAAAAATGACAAAAATGACAAAAATGACAAAAATGACAAAAATGACAAAAATGACAAAAATGACAAAAATGACAAAAGTGACAAAATTGACAAAAAATGACAAAAATAACAAAAGTTACAAAAATGACAAAATTGACAATAATGACAAAAATGGACAAAAACATGAAAAAGACAAAAAATGACACAAATGACAAAAATGACAAAAATGACAAAAGTTTTTAAAAAATGGAAATATTTCAAAATATTGGAAAAATTGAAATCAAAATATCGGAATCATTCGAGTCGTATCGTAGTCAAATCGGCTCTAATGATACTGACTCGAAAGATAAACGTTCGAATGGCGCAAAACAAACTTATTCTCAGTCACACGGCGCATCGATCCGTTTGCTGTAAACCATTCATGTAAATCAAATCAAGTTCAACTCAACTCGTCGTGACAAATGAAGCCTCGACTTGACGACAATCAATCGTCGAGCCATCATCATCGTCGTTTCATTATCGCCTACAGAAACTTTGCATAGATTCGCTAATGAGACCATCCATTTGTTTGCTTTTCCAATACACAGGGTAAAAAATCGAGCGGCAGTCGTCTATCAAAATTGAAGCGTAGGAAAAACGAAAAATGCCAGCCATTTTCGCGTTCCCGTTCTGATGCGTCCAAATAAACAACACCCACCACCACCATCATCGTTATCATCATCAACATCGTGATTGCCAACCCAACATCATCATCAACCCCCATCTCGAAATCGGATGAGTGAGTTCGTCGTCCCATGTTCAATGCCAAATCAACGTCAAAAGCTTGTCATCACGGAAACCCAGTGACGAAAAAACAGCCTTTTCTGCCTTCAGCGAAAACATACAGATATGGCACGTATCTAACTACCTATCAACCTACGTCCTATAATTTTGGAAGGACGAGTAAAAAGGTGGAATGGGAGAAAGGTATACCTTTTCTACCCTCGAAGGACATCAACAGAATTGGAACGAAACGAAGGGAGAAACACACACGGCCACCAGAAATAAATATACTGCCATGGAGGGTGATTTCTCGCTTCCAGTCAGTCATCAGCATTCGGAATGGGATCGAGGAATGCACAGGAACACACACATGCACGCACGGATGTAAAGGACACACGCAACTTCCCGCCCGACATAAGCCAACAATTCACACATACCTGCAAATGCCCTCGAAGGATACAGGTCGGTAGGGTGACGAAAAAAAAGAACAGACTTCCATCATCGTCCCCTACCATTTGTAGGTTGTTGGAAGGGAAACTTTTTGATTCCTACCTCTGCTGACACGGAACGGGGGTGCTGCCGGTTTCATCCTTGATTTCGGGCAATCACGACATTTGCGTTCGAGGATAATATGTATGCACGAAGAGCTACCGGCGCGGTGCGTCCTGATTCGACACCAACGTTTTTCACTAACCAGTGATGCCAGGATTTCGTCAGAGAAGTGGCCATTTAACTTAAATACGGTGAGGGAAACGATTTTTTTTCAAGTTGTCAGCTGTCAAAGCTTATGTGTGAATTAAACCACTAAGGTTACCGAAAAAGCGAGTATGGAGCTTTTCTAACATGTCAATAAGGAGCTAGAATTTGAACGGAATGTTTCTTAATCCGCTCGAGACCGATTGCACACCATGTGTGCAATGGAATTACTCAAACTAAAAATTATATCTCTATACCAACAGAATCCGTAAAGTTTAGGCAAAATGTTTTGAGAGTTGATTTTGATGAAATTCAAACAACATACAAGTTATCTAAGAGTAAAGTATTATGAGTTCGAATGTCGCAAAAAGGCCTCCGTCTCGAATGGGTTCAAGACTCAAGAAACCTTCAAGCTTAATTTGTTACGCTATACGCTTCATGTTTCGCACTGACGTGCATGATTAGAGGATCAACCCTAGTTTTGAGTGAATCCAGAAGCACGGTAACTCGAACTTCGCTATACAAATCGCTGCTACCTATTGTCCATTAAGTGGAGTATTCATTCGGTCTAACTTAAATTCGGCCAAACATCAATTCGACTTCGGGACCATCGGCCGAATAACTTTTGACCTGGGAACCTTTGGCCTGCAACCAAAAAACATCGTATGTTGATTGAAAGTTTTTTTTTCTCAGAAAACGCAGAAAACCAGTTTGATAAGAAAAAAATCACAAAGCATTTGTTTAAAATACAAATTAATTTGATTGATTCCTTTGTTTTGCCTTTAAAAAAATCGAATTTGACTTATAAAAAACGAAAGATAAATACAATTCAATAAGTTCATTAAAAAAACAAAATTGTAGGGGAGAGTGGGATAACGTGGCCCACTCTGAATATCTCAGAGGTGTGTTGAGATAAAAATCTCAATCCAACTGTCATCGCCGTCGCTTTTTCTATACCTACATATGTTGACTAAAATACGCATCTTATTGTTCTTTGATTTATCAAGCTTCAAAAAAATTTAAAAAAAAAATCACTTACATAATTAAACAAGCACCCGCAAATGGCATCGATGGGGAACCTAAAGTTCATAACAAAAATATGCTCATTAGACCGCTGCAAGCTTTGTATGGAAATTTCAAATTTTTAAACTTTTACACCTCCCATAACTTTTTTTCGTTGTTTTTGCTGCGAGAAAAAGCAATAATATTTTTTGAAGCGATCCATTCAGACCTGAATAAGCGCAACGAGTTTTAATTTTGTAGGGAAATTTGTATGGGAAAACAAAATTTTTCATTCAAAAATCGCCAGAGATGTACCCTGAAAGTTTCAAAAACTTCAACTTTTTTCTAAAAATATTGCTTGATTCTTGCAGTCAGAGATGTTAAAATCGCGAGTCTACATACTCGCACTTTGCCCTTCTTTGCAGAACGATTTTATTTCGTTAAACTCAATCTGCAATGATGCTATCTAAAGTTCGACTCGGAAAGCATCAGGAAGTAAGCTTCGGGTAAACTCGGCAGGAGTAAACAGCAATCGGGGGAGAAACATCAGCGAAGCAAACGAACAGTTCAGCGAACTAAAGAAAAAATCGTTTTCGTTCGGCAGCCGAACACATCAATCGGACAACGCATGGGGGCGTGGCTAAAAGTGATAGATACAAGGGAACGGGAAACGAGCGAGAGAAGGGTGCGAGGAATGTTAACTCGGTCCGTCGGGCAACGATCGCTCGTGAGCATTCGTGTACGGTAAGCTTCGTTCTGTTGTTTCATTGGTGTGATTTTATTCCTGCGAGGAGGGGAAAACATCAACTCGGAACTGTTCTCTTCGTTTTGTGTGCAATCACGTCATGATTGGAACGAAGATAAAATCAATCTGCACACAACAAGTTAAACTCGGAAAAAATCAGCCGAATGATTCTTTCCGAGGCGAGTTTAAACACCGCTGCTTGCAGTACAACTCATGTGAACAAAGCACACACCTAAATTGTTACCCCAGAAAAGTTATTCGATGTTATAAAAAAAAATAATTTTAAACTATTTTTTTTTTTAATTTTTGTCAGCTTATATGAAAGCTGTGAAGCCGTAGGATGAAAATAAAATTTTTTAAAAAAACTGCTTGTATTGCCAGAAATTTTAATGATTTATATAGCCTTTGCAAAAAAAATTTCATGAAATTTTTAACAGCTCTAGCAAGCAAAATCTGCCATTTTTAAACACTTTTCTATGGATTCAGATTTTTTATTTTAAAATGGTTTTAACTTTTTTTTTGAAATTCTTTGCTGCTTGTCATGTTTGCAAAAAATCAAGCTTAAGAATATTCAAAACCAAAAATCAAAGACCAACTTCATTTCAAGCATATTTCAATTTTCTGGATTATTTAATGTGCAAAAGTATCTTCTTCCATACAAATTTCCATACAAAATTGAAACGCGTTGCGCTAACTCAGGAATCAGCCAAATCATCTCAAATTTTACACTGATGCTTGGTGACCCAAAACGTATCGAAAAAGCATATGGGAGCAAAAAGTCATTTTTTGCAGCGGTCTCATGCTCATACGCTTATGATATTAATTTTGTCATGTTCTTTTACGTAGAAAAGGAATTTTTGATGGCACATCAATTATTCACACAAATGAAACCAATTTGCAAATCATTGCTTGTGGGGAATCGTGGGCCACCTATATTTTTATTTTTGTATACACATTCAAAACTTAAAATACGTTCTTCCTAGTTGTAAAGTTTTCTTAAGCCGAATGGAGAGTTATGAATAATGTTTTCTCCATCCTATATAATCAGGTTGCCAGAATTTTTTCAGCCCGTATCTGGGCCGGATTAATCCGGACAATTTTATCTAAAATCCTGGTGGAATCCGGGCATTTGACTTCATGATTGACGACCATAATTCCGGGCAAATTTTGTCGAAACCCAGAAATAACCCACAAAAATTAAAAAAAAACTTGATGAAAAATTTCATCAAAATTCATTGAAAACTTTGATATTGTATTAAAGGTTTCCAAAAAATCTCTCATTATTTTTTTTTATAAAACTTGGGCGTTATTAATATAAAAGTTTTGGGCGTATAAATATAAAAAACTACATCACAATTTGTTATTTTTTGTATGATTTGCCAAAAAAAATGAAAAAATCCGTGCAAAATCCAGGCCATCCCGATTGAAATCCGGGCAACTGGGCCGGGCCTGACCGCTCCCAAATTTTGTATCAAATATCCAGGCAAACCCAAATAAAGCCGGGCAGTCTGGCAACCTTACTATATAAGGAATTTTGCCTAAACGCTCGCGAGCCAGGTTTTAGGAATTATTCGTTCATACACATCTCTCTTTTTTATTCCCTCGTCTGAAATTGCTTTAAAATAACTAAATGAATATGAAATTTCAGTTTTGGGTCCACTCATAAACTTTGCAGGTTCATTCTTTACCCAAAAACAATGCTATCTGCTTCCAGGATGTCAAGACGTTTGGAGCTATTTTTATAATTTTGGATTTATAGAGGAGTATTTTTCAAAAATGTGCCACAACGTAAATAAAAGGTTTTTTTTAGGTTTACAATGCACTTTGGAACTCTATTGTAACGAAAATTCAGATTCTTTTTAAACATAGGAAGCCACGTACAATGCTTATTAGCGCAAGTTCACTGGTGTTGGGAAAAAGTGGTAGAAATAATGACATTTTGAAAATTTTACCATGCAAAAATGTTTTCAAGATCTTGAGGCGTTGTATTTTTCTAGAGCACTGTTTCTCTTTCAGCCGTATGTGATAGAAATATTGCTATTTTTGCATCACAGCATGTGAAACAACAACACGTGTTGTTAAAAAACTTGAAGGTCACAGATCTTGAAAATGTTTTTGTATAGCAAAATTTTCAAAATGTGCTAAAAGTGACAAAATTTCTACCACTTTTCCCCAACACCAGTGAACTTGCTCTTACAGAATTAAAATCGGTTGAGAAATAAGTTACACCAGGGTAAATTAAATTATGTGACGCAACGAAAACTGTGTTGTGCAAAAAATTGCTCGTTAGTTTTATGCATTCGTATTCGATTTGCGTATTTTCTTTGTATCTGGTCAAAATACATAAATTTATAGAATACGTCAAAGTTCTATTACATCACTCACAGAAGTTACAGTATAAGTACGAAAAATACCTTGAAAAAACTGTTTTTGTAGTCTAAATCGTTGTAGATTGGATAAAACGGTTCGCTATCTTGGAACAAAGTTAAAACAAGTAGAGATCTACAATTGTTTCATACATTATGATGGGTTTAGAAGTTGCTGAAGTTTTGTAGAAAGCATTTAGTGTATTTTTTAAGTGATTTCATATGGTTCGTTCATCAAAACTCACTTTGAAATGCATGTCATCCCGTCAAATATGACTTTTTTTTTTTTTGTTTCGATTATAGTCGTTTTACCATCTTTATGGCATTCGCGACTTTATCAACGTTGCAGTTGGCGGATCGTTATTGAAAAACTATCCGGTACAACTGTGTTCGATGTTTACTCTTGGGCTCGAACTCACGGACATCTGCTCAGGAGACAACAGACTTGCCAACTGAGCTATATCACAAGCCCTAAATAATGACTGTTTCAATCATTTTTGTTGCGATAGAATGCAAAATCGATTTCCATTTTCATCATATGTTTTAGAGAAAATTAACCCTCTTAGACCATATATTTTCTCAGAAAATTCACAGAAGTAAAGTTTTGAGATTATTAACAACTTTCGTTTAACGAAAAACTTCATCGTTGAGGTAATTTTAAAAGTCAATTTTTAAAATAATAGCATAAATGCAGGGGCTAAGGAACATGGCTTCCTGTACCCCGTCTTTCACATTTATAAATTGTGTTTTTGATAGGTGCTGTACCGATCATGAAATAGCATCTCAGGGTTGTTTGTAATATGTGTCTAGTTTTATGTTCACTTGACACTTTAATTCATTTGATAGGGAGCACCACTATCAGTATACGTACCCTCGGATTAGCATCACTTTCTCGCAACAGGAATGCTTTCCTCGAGAGAGTTAGAAATAATAGTGAAGTAAGCCATTTTAGAATTGATTAGCATAGATTGTAACGTTAAATACTACGCACGGATTTTTCACTGTTCCAATAAATTAGTTATTAGTTCAATCGAGCGACCGTTCAATTAGTGCATCCCAAATCGAGTGGAAGAAATAGGATCGCAATCGAATTTCGAAGTGATTTTAACACATCAACGTACATCTCTCACTTATAAAACGTGAGTCAGCAAAAGACCTCAACGCTTTGTTTGATGACTTTCAGCGACATGTCAAGACATTAAGACAAATCCGGCTCGAAGGACCAAAATGTTCGAGGTTGTTACCGATGGGGGGTTCTGACTTCGAGGTTTACTTCCCGTCTCCAGACGACGGCATCCACCAACACTTGAACTCCAGGCAAGTCGTACAATTGATGGCGCAGCATCTGATCGCCCGCTCGGGGGGAAGATTCCGTTTGAACTTCGGGGTGAACGTTGATAGTTGAAAACACTTCGCAATTCGATTGCAATTCTATTCCTACCACTTGATTTCGGATGCACTTCTTAAACGATATCTTTCCGATGAGACTGGCACAATTGTCTTACGCTACTTTTGATTACAAATAAACTAAACTAAACTAAACTATCTATATTCCCGAATATAAAGTCAAATGCACGTGGTTCGATGTTCAAGATTCCACATCGGTCATAGTAGGAGGGAAGTCGCTGAAGTTCATTCCATGGTAAATTTGAAAGCGCGTATCGCAGGAACCGCTTCTGGACTGACTAAAGTATTTTTATCGCGCCAATTGAGTTTGGGGCCCATATTTGGATATTTTACTCCAAGACACAGCGAACGAGTGAGCAGTACAATGCTTTGAGCGTGGTAATGTCAGTGAAACCTTTGGTATTCCTTACTAAAAATCTCAGCACAGCTTTTGCTTTGGCCATGGTTACAGCTAAATGCTCCTTTCAAGAGACAGCTGTGAAAAGATGGGTTATCTTAATCCTGCTTCTGGTGAACTTGAGAATTTTACTTTTTTTTTTTAGATTGACTTCCCTAACAAGCAGCCTGTGTAATGCGCTATTGAACGGTACGTTTTCAGATCCTCTGCATAAAACACTAATTAAGAACCAATTAGTTGGCAAAGATCATGAATAAATAAAACAATACAGGACCCAGATGGCTTTCTTAGGGGACACTGAAATGTTGAGATTTGATGTTGCTTTATCTGACGAAAGCAGTCCTGCCTCGAAAATATGACGCGAGCCATTTTACTGCTAAAGTTGGGAAACCCTTTTTGTCCAGTTTGTCAATTATTAGGTTGTGAGCAAGCCGATCGAACTTCTGGCAAAATCCACGTATATTGCATCCACTTGCTTCTTATTCGCGAGACAGTTGCTGACGAAAGGAACATACACCATCAAATTTGATCAAGTTGGCTCCTTTTTGAGAAAACCGTGCTGACATTCTGCGTCAATGTGTGAGAAACAGTGCGGATTACGTCGAAGACCAAAATAGTTCTAAGACCTTAGCCAAGCAATTCAATATAGAGATTTATGTTCAAGTACTTTTTTTACTGAGCAAAGTTTTATGTTTTGAGCATAACTTCAAAACTGTTCTACTTAGATTTTTTTTTTTCAAATTTCAATTTTAGCATTCAGCATCCGGTTTTATTGAAAACATCGGCATTCAAGATTTTTTTTCAAAAAAGTTCAAGATTTTTTTTCAATTTTGTAAACTAGCGTAATACACCCCTACACAGTAAACGAAATATCAACGAAAACTTCACTCATTCAATTGAAAATAAATGATCACAGTGAACTCGTATCGCGTTACAAATTGCCTCAAACTTGTTCCTCATTTTTTTTTAACTAAAAATGCTGCAAATCTGAGCTATGTAGCACACTGGCAACTATTTGAAAAAATAAAGAGTTAATGTGCATATATTGATTTTTCATAAATTTTACCAGAAATCTCCATACAAATTTTAAGTCAACTGCTCCACCTCGTGCTTCAGCCGATTGTGCTGAAACTTTCAGAAAGTCAATTTTCACCTAAAGGCACCAATCTTAGGGTCGCCGCTTTGAAAAATATGTTACAAAATTCTTCCCATACAAACTGTGGATGTATGGGAAGAATTTCAACATCGAATTTCCAAAACCGGTCATGTAGCGGCTTTACAATTTGTTGATTGGCTCAAGAATCTCAGTGGTGCCAAATTTCAACTCAATCGGATCTGATTTCGAAATTTCGTAACTCTTAGAAGTCACCTTAAGAGGAAGTAAAGAACATTGGGGAAATCGAAAACGGACAGAAATGAAAAAAAAATACAATTAAGACAAAAATGAAAAAAATGACAAATATGAAAAAATTACCATAATTACACTCAAATGAGAAACTTTTCAACTTGGAAATATTAAAAAACGTTTTTTGTCTGCAGAGTTTTGAGCAATCTAATTTTCATTTTTAAAATATGTATCAGTTGTTTTATTGAGTATAATTTTTTCTCTGGTGGCAACTTTCTAAATGGAAGCACCGTAAAGTGGGGGAACATTGATTAATTTTAAATTCATTTTCGAATATTTTGTAATTCATAGTGCATACATTTAGGGGCAAAGATTATAAACATTTCTCAATATTTTTGTTACCTCAAAAAACAAATGATATTTTACCTTCATGTAATTTCCTAGATACTCCCACTGTTCCTATGTACTTTTTTTATTCAAACTTAACCATTTAATAGGGTTTTTAGAAATTTGTTCTATACATGCTTTATTATAGAAAATGTTTTTTTTTAATATACAAAAATTATCATAGAATGACCATAAAAATAACTCTAAAACTATAGCTATTCAAAGGAAAAAAGTTAAACATTCATATAAAAGAATCCACTTGCTTCTAAATGCTATAATTATATCAGGAGAGGTGTTTGTTTGTGAGTCTTCGAAAAAAAAAAACAGATATTTTAAAACTTTAAAACTACGTTTTATGTAATACAAAAAAATCTCCAACTACAATCCAAATATAGCCTATTTAAAACTCAATTTATAGGAAATAGTTTTCAGATATTTTAACGTCAGCCTTCGGTAATGATAATTATCTGCAAAAATTTCATGCTTATCAAAGTTACCCGGGTGTTAAAAGTTCCTCCAGTTTACGGTATTTCAATTTTTATGTTGGCGGTACCTGAGTAGTTTACAAATGGGAATGATTCTGCAGAAGTTGATTAGAAATTACAAATTTCTCTTTTCAAGTTAAATTAAAATTTTAATTTGTTACTTTGATTTATCGGCCTAGCGGTGAAAAGTGATGTCCTTTTTAGTAGGGACATCTAAAGATTATGAAATTTTTTTTTTTTTTTATATAGATGGATAGAAGGTTAGAAGAAATGAAAGATGGTGAAAATGAGCGGGTAGAATTTGTCTAGAAGCATTACCATCACATACCAAATTTTTGTTCCTCACGAGCCTACTACTATGAAGTGGTAGATACAGATAGAGTTGCATCTACCACCACACATTAGTAGGCTTAGCGTGGTCCGCCCCACAAGCGAGAACTTGTAGTGCGGACGAACAAATCTATCTGTATCTATCTGTATCTACCACTTCATAGTAGTAGGCTCGTGAGGAACAAAAATTTGGTATGTGATGGTAATGCTTCTAGACAAATTCTACCCGCTCATTTTCACCATCTTTCATTTCTTCTAACCTTCTATCCATCTATATAAAAAAAAAAAAATTTCATAATCTTTAGATGTCCCTACTAAAAAGGACATCACTTTTCACCGCTAGGCCGATAAATCAAAGTAACAAACAAAAATTACGGTGGTTAATCTCTTCATAAAATTAAAATTTTAAATTTTCTAATTTTAGGATCTCCCGGCATTCCTGGCACCCGAAATGTATGTTAACTCCGTATCAGCGCCCGACCAGAAAACCCTCCTAGAAGGCCACGCGCACCCCGAATGCTGGAACTGTATTTATGTCTTTCTCTCCGTGTGTTTGTAGGAATTGGTACATAAGTAGGTACCGCCAGGATATGCGTGAGCATATCCAATGAAAACTAGATCCTTTTAAAATGGTCCTCCGTTCGTCCTTTCGTTCGTTCCTATCCTTGGTTCCGTATTAGGTGCGCACACGCCACCAATACAAATCGGAGGCAAATATTTGCCTACTGCGATTTACACACCATGGCACGGAATCAAAAGTGGTAGCAGCAAAAAACGTTGATTTTTCGCATATCACAGTGTTGGTGTCATGATTTTATGCAATAATTTTCTCCCTCCCCTGGGGTTTTTCTTCGTTTTAGGTTTATCGATGGCAACGGCGAAGGAGACCGAAAAAACGCACCCTCTAATCGGAATGTGTCGACAGCATTACCTCAATCAAGCTGGTGATTTTTTTGTAGGAAAAAAAAATGAATATATGGCAAATAGGAACTAGAAAAGGCTCTAGGATTAATGTCACTACTGTTCGACTTTGAAGGCGCCATCGACCTCTACAAACTGCAACCTGTATCCAGGTGGGGAAAGTTCTTCGAACGAGTTTGTTTTTCCTTCGCTCAGGAACTGAAACCGGACAAATAACATTAATCACTGCGTGTTTACCGCCATTGTCGGGCAGTCGAGAGCAGTCTGGAAAACATGCTTAATTTTTTTCCGAGTTTCTCGAATTTTCTTTCGTTGCAAATTTTCCGGAAACTTTTCACAAATCATCCATGGAGCCGAAGTGAACCAAAACGGGAAGCAACAGTGACCAGGAAGAATTTCGTCGATTTCTGTTCTACATCTACCCTGTAGATCCGAATTTGTTTGAGATTTTGACAAGCGACAAATTCGGTTCTAGAGAGGTTTGTGTGGGGCATTTGATAACAACGGTTGACCGGAAATGGTGGTGAACAAAAAAAAAGTGAAGTGTGGGAAAAGTGTGTGTGCATGTATTTCTATTTCTCCGGTCATCCAACGAAATCGGCGAGAGTTTCCTGTGCGGAGAGAATATGGAATTGGAACGATATCGGGTGGACAGCAACAGCAGAAATGTGAGGTAATTTACTGGTTAAAACCCGTTTTAATTAAGTCAAAACATGCATAAATAAACGATATAATACCCAACGGATATTTTTTGTTAAACTGAAAGAACATTCCGTGAAACATTTTTTAACAGGTTGTACTAACTACTTTAAAGTACTCACTTAGTATTGGACACAAAAAAAAAGGTCAATTTCACATGACCAGACAGTAGGGAGAATGGGGATACAGTAAGGTTTTTTTTTACACTGATATACGTACCGCGTAAAAAAAACCGTGTAAAAAAAAACCGTGTTAATTCCCGAAAACCGTGTAAAAAAGACCATTCGAATTCTGCAGCTTTGAAGTTCTGACACTTAAGACCTGAGACCTGAGACTTGAGACATAAGACCTGGACTTGAAATTGTAGACTAGAGACATGAGACCTGAGACTTTAGACATGACACCTGAGACCTAAGTCCAGAGACCTGAGATCTGAGACATGAAACCTGAGACTTGAAGAATGAGACCAAAGACATGGGACATTAGACCTGAGACCTGAGACTAGAAACCTAAGACATAAAACACGAGACCTGATACCTGAGACATGGGACATGAGACCTGAGACATGAGACTTGAGACTTAAGACATGACACCTGAGACCTGAGACATGAGACAAGATGTATGAGACATGAGATATGAGACCTGAGACCTGAGACATGAGACATGAGACATAAGACATGAGACCTGAGGTATGAGACAAGAGCCATGAAAGATTAGACCCGAGACATGAGACTTTAGACCTGAGACAAGCTATTAGTGTTATTACCGCGAAAAATTATATAAGCTTCGATTACAACTTGCGACCCCTCTAGTGAAAGGGTTTGACTTGTAGGTGACGAAAAACAGTGTCGCGAAATCACTAGTCCAAGCTACTAGTGTTAGTACCGCGAAAAATTAGTTTAGCTCCAATTTCAACTTTCGACCAGTCAAGTGAAAGGGTTTGACTTATAGATGACGAAAAATAGTGTCGCGACTTCGCTAGTACAAGCTACTAGTGTTAGTACCACGAGAAATTAGTTAAGCTCCGATTTAGACTTGCGACCTCTCTAGTGAAAGGGTTTGACTTGTAGGTGACGAAAAACAGTGTCGCGACTTCGCTAGTCCAAGCTAGTAGTGTTAGTACCGCGAAAAATTAGTTAAGCTCCGATTTCAACTTTCGACCGGTCAAGTGAAAGGGTTTGACTTGTAGTTGATGAAAAATAGTGTCGCGACTTCGCTAGTACAAGCTACTAGTGTTAGTACCGCGAGAAATTAGTTAAGCTCCGATTGCAACTTTCGACCCGTCAAGTGAAAGGGATTGACTTCTTGGTGATATTGGTTACAGGGGGTAATCTTGAGAATCCGGGGAATTGAATAGTATTTAAAGTGTATGTTTTATATTTTGTATCACGTTTTGTTTTAATAACTGGCAAAATAAATCAAAACGCGCAAGCAGAAGCTGCAGCACCCAGCTGAAAATTGAGTAAAATCATCATTCTAGAGAACTCTGAGAGCTGTGAGCCCGTGCGTTTTTTGATTGTTTGAAAATTTGAACAAGATGCTACAAATTATCGAAAATTTTTATCAAACATCGCATTCTTTAAAAAATTAGCAGTTAATGAAAATATAACTTCAAAATTTTTATCCATCCAATCATGAATTTTTATGATTTCAGCTAGTAGAATTTGGTACAGTGTTTTTCACCCCTAACTGTTTGTTGAACCCTCATGCTTTTTTCCATAAAAACATTTATGGTTAAAAAAATATAAAATTTAATTCGAACAAAGCCAAAAACTACTGCAATTGGTGCTTCATGCATTACGACATTACAAATACATCACAACTTGTGGAACCAATAATTTTTCTGACTACCTCAATTTTATGTGCAATCAACTTTAAAACTTTTTTGTACAAACGGTATGATTATCTGCGGAAATAATGTTTTTAAAGGCCATTGAAGTTGAAAACTGTTGCATGATGCACCAGATGCACCAGACGGTATCTCTGTTTAAAAGACATACGTTGTCTATGCCGATTTAGGCTTTGTAGACTGAATTAATTACGTTGAAAATTTAAGATTAACATTTAACTCCAATACCGAGATAGGAATCGAACCCATGCCACCAGTGGACCAGCGATTACCGTCTTACCACGCTAACCACTCGACCAGCGAGACGTATCTCACAACTAACCTTGAGTTCTGTTTGCTTCAAACACTTTAACTTAATTGGTCGCAGATTGAAATCGGAAATGAAACTTCTTTCTACCGGTAATAACACTAGTAGCTTGTACTAGCGAACTCGCGACACTATTTTTCATCACCTAAAAGTCAAACCCTTTCATTTGACCGGTCGAAAGTTGAAATCGGAGCTAGACTAATTTCTCGTGGTACTAACACTAGTAGCTTGTACTAGCGAAGTCGCGACACTATTTTTCGTCATCTACAAGTCAAACCCTTTTACTAGAGGGGTCGCAGGTTGAAATCGGAGCTTAACTAATTTCTCGCGGTACTAATCATAGTAGCTTGTACTAGCGAAGTCGCGACATTGTTTTTCGTCATCTGCAAGTCAAACCCTTTCATTAGAGGGGTCGCAAGTATAAATCGGAGTTTAACTAGTTTCTCGCGGTACTAACACTAGTAGCTTGTACTAGCGAAGTCGCGACACTGTTTTTCGTCATCTGCAAGTCAAACCCTTTCATTAGAGGGGTCGCAAGTAGAAATCGGAGCTAAACTTGTTTCTCGCGGTACTAATTCTAGTAGCTTGTCTCCGGTCTCAGGTCCAAAGTCTCATGTCTCAGGTCTCATGTTTCATGGCTCTTGTCTCTTGCCTCAGGTCTCATGTCTTATGTCTCATGCCTCATGTCTCATGTCCCATGTCTCAGGTCTAAAGTCTCATGTTTCACGGCTCTTGTCTCATGCCTCAGGTCTCAGGTCTCAGGTCTCATGTCTCAAGTCTCATGTCTCAAGTCTAATATCCCTTGTCTCAGCTTCCAGGTCTCAGGTCTCATGTCTAATTTCTAATGTTTCATGTCTCAGGTCTCATGTCTCATGTCTCATGTCTCATGTCTCATGTCTCATGTCTCATGTCTCAGGTCTCAGGTCTCAGGTCTCAGGTCTCAGGTCTCAAGTCTCAGGTCTCAGGTCTCAGGTCCCAGGTCTTAGGTCTCATGTATCATGTTCTTAGTCTAAGAGATAAGATTTTCCCAACTTCAAAAAGATTCTAAGTGTTTTCCGTTGAAAAGGACTTAGAATATTTTCTCTCAAAAACCGTGTTAATTCGCGAAAACCGTGTAAAAAAAAACCGTGTTAATTCCCGAAAACCGTGTAAAAAAAGCCGTGTAAAAAAAAACCGCGTAAAAAAAACCGTGTAAAAAAAAACCTAGGTGTACTAGATCTCCTTTTCTGAAAATTTAGAAACTCGTTTCAAGTTTATATGCTCAAAAATGTAGAACCATACATGAACCCGTAGATGAACTAGAAGCATTTTCGTTAGACGAAAAAATGTGTGATAATTTTTAAGTAAAGGAGATTTGATCCTCCACTAGGTAAAAATCTAGCCGAATCCAAAGTTAAAAGGTCCGTTGACTTTTTTTGTTATGTTAGTTCTCATTTCACTGTTTGTAAGTATCAGACAAAGACAATTCTATAAATTTGTCTACTATCCTATTGCCATTGCATGCTTAAAGGCGCAATTTTCTAGGTTTTAGATAAAAACAGTATTTTAAGTCCTTTTTAACTGATAATTAGTGGCTAATCATTAGTGATTGGACAAATATTGGTAGTTTTGTAATAACCAATAATCAAGATCCATTCAGAAGAAAAATATATCTTCTTGGACTCTAGGGATTAGAGATGTACCGAATATTCGGTTGGCCGAATATTCGGCGCCGAATACCGCCAAAAAACCGTTAAGCCGAATATTCGGCACACCGAATAGTTGAGCTAAGTATTCGGCCGAATAGGCCGAATATTTATTATTAAAAGTTTATACAAAAACAGAGTTCTCAAATTTTCAACTAACGTTGAATAATTTATCAAATATCCAAAGGTAAATTTGAAAAACCTTCAAAATCATCAAAAACTAATGGTTTCAGTAAAACATTTCAAATGTATCCGTGTATTTTTCACTGAAGTTAGTTTTATACTTTGATTATCGTTTATTCCTGTTTTCTAGATATATCCAGGCTTGCCCATAAACCAAATAAAGCATTCGAGAAATATTAAGTCTGACCGGAATGGCCACATTTTTTTCAAACTTTTCGGATTCTACCTGGGTTTATTTAGTTTTTTTTGCTAAATCATACAAAAAAATCGAAATTCTCTTTGAAATTTTTAAAATTTTCTTTTAGAAATCGATTTTTAGAGTAAATTTATTCGTCAGACACGATTGTGTTGTGATTCGATGAAAACCTTAAATTTCAAGTAATTATAAATTTTATTCCAATTGTTTGTTTGCCTTAGTTACTGTTCAGAATTCCCTTTTTTTACAAGTTTTTAAAAAAAAACATTCAGACCTGGCCGTGTGGATACGTGTCGAAGAAAGTATTGTTTGCATAAGGTTAAAGATCATCTTTCTATTTGGCAACTACTTTGATGACATCTAGCAAAAATTAGACAATCATCTAGATCGATATAAAAAAAAGCCATTTTAAATAGCTTAACACCTGTTTTGACATGATTTGTCCCTGGTTTCAATGGAATCTGATCTCTTTTTTGATAAACATCCTAGAAGCGACAAATCATCTGATATCCTTTCAGCTATTGATGTTATTTTAAAAATCAAAGAAACCTCTACATAAAAAGATCCGATAGATTCAGTTGAAAATAATCGACTTAAAAAGATGAGGGACAGATGGCAGAAGTAGAAAATTTCTGATAGAAATAGCAGTTGAAATAGAAGTATTTCTATTGAAAACTCAACATAATATTCGACCGAATATTCGTTTGGCCGAATAGTTGAAAAGGTCAATATTCGGTATTCGGCCGTTCGCCGAATACCACTTTTCGCTATATCTCTACTAGGGATCAATTAAGCCCATAACATATATTTTTTGGAAAACTTTTTCCTATAAAAATTGAGAATTTACTATTCCTTTGAACATAAAGCATTATGAAGTTCATGTTTTAGATAAAAAATTTGAAAAAAATCTCGAATACATAATATCAAATTGCTAAATAATTCTAAATTTTCTGCCAGCACTGGTTCTCATTGCAATTCTGCTAGAGTTATTTCAAAAGATGTTTTATTCCAAAAATTCAGAGTTAAATTTCGAGGTTCCAGATTGGGGTTCTTACACATAGAACTTCATGTTGAAGATTTTTTCCAAGTAAATTTTTTGCGGAGTATCGGAAAATTACTTGACCTTAAAAGGTGTTTAGAAATAAGTGTTATCAAGCAAGTCATAAATTTGGCTGGCCTCCGGCGGAATTTACTTTTAAATCACCCTAGGCTTGAAACATTTCATTTTACGATACTATATGACGTTCACCAATAGAGACTTATTTTTAATTGTAAATTTTGAATTGCAATTCAACTAACGTTTTGTATTGCATATCTAAATTGAAACACGAAAACCCTACCTTGTCTTTAGAATGGGTTTTTTTTTATTACGAAGTGTAACCAAACAAGAACAGAGTTTGAAACGAACCATTTTAACTACAAAATTAATAAATCTAAAACTAATTTTATACATCGAGAAGCTCGAAACCATGTTACCTCTCACATTGGTCAATATAATAAGCTTAACAAATCTAGAATCTAATATCATCTACCCTATTACAGTAATACCTCGATATAAAGCAACGAAATTGTTTTTTTCGTTGCTTTATATCGAAGTTACGTTATATCGAAACACTACCTAAAATGGTTCTTTGGAGCATCTATAGTGATCGTAAATGTGAAAAAGTTGATTTAAATTCTGTTTGTACGGTTTTAATACTTTTTACCATTAAAAATATTGGCTTCAATGCTCTAATAGCTCCTGCTAAGCCCAAAAGCGCCAACTGCAGACAGTTTTGTTTTTTTATCTATTGATTCAATGCATTCCTTGACGTTTAATAATTGTGATAAATGTCACCAAATAATGACATTCTGATATGATAGGCGATTAAAGGCGATATTTTCAAAACGGCTCAGAAACATCAGAAATGTTTCTTTGTTATTTTCATAGCAAGTGATAAAAGCCGTGCATTAGCGATGGTACAGAGGTTTGTACAGTTGACCGCTGCAAAAAATAACTTTTTGCTCCCATATGCTTTTTCGCTGCCTTTTGGGTCACCAAGCATCAGTGTAAAATTTGAGATGAATTGGTTGATGCCTGAGTTAGCGCAACGCGTTTCAATTTTGTATGGGAATTTGTATGGAAGAAGAAATTTTTGCACATTAAATCATCCAGAAAATTCAAATAAGCTTGAAATAAAGTCGGTCTTTAATTTTGAGTTTTGACTTTGACTATTCTTAAGCTTCATTTTTTCTTACATGACAAGCAGCAAAGAATTTCATTAAAAAAGTTATAACCATTTCAAAATAAAAAAAATCTGAATCCATTGAAAAGTATTCAAAAATGGCAGACTTTGCTTGCTAGAGCTGTTAATAATTGCATGAAATGTTTTTGCAAAGGCTTTATTAGTCAATAAATTCTCTCGCAATGCAAGGCAGTTTTTTGTGATTTTTTATTTCCATCCTACTGTTACACAGCTTTCAAACAAGCAGTCAAAAATGATATAATTAAAAAAAAAAGAATTTTGAAAAGAAAATTTTTATAAAACATTGAATAACTTTTCTGGGGAACAAGATAGGTTTGTGCTTTGTTAACATGAAATGTACTGCAAGAATCAAGGAACATTTTTCATCCAGTTTTATTTTTTAAAACTTTCAGAACATCTCTGGACATTTTTGAATGAAAAATTTTGTTTTCCCATACAAACATAAAACTCGTTGCGCTAATTCAGGACTGGATGGATCGCTTCCAGAATTTGTATTGGTATTTCTGGCAGCAAAAACAACTGAAAAAGTTGTGGGAGGTGTAAAAATTTAAGAATTTTAAATTTCCATGCAAAGCTTGCAGCGGTCTTCTGTACAGTGATTGATCAACTGTCAGCAATCATAAAAACTTATTTGAATAAAAGACTACATGCCCTAACCTAACATCAGCTTAAGCAACTTATCTGTAGGTGCAAATATAGTCATTAAGTTTTGAAATGGAGATACATGCTCTAAGCTGGATTTTCAAAAGCACAAAAGCGACTATCACAATACTGAAAGTACTGGAGTTATATTTTCAACGTATGCGCTCATTCGCTATTTATGCCTCTGTGAATTTACCGCATGGCTCAGAAACAACATTATTATATTTTTTTGACAACAAAGTATTGAAATTAAACATATTTATTCAAATTAGAAACATTTTTTAAAGTTACGTTATATAGAGGCAAAATTTGCTTTATATTGGGTTGCGTTATATCGAGGTTGCTTTTAAAAGAGGTTTCTTTATATCGAGGTATTACTGTACTAAAAACTTTTGTTAAAGAAATCATGTTTCTTGTTTTTCTTAACACTCAATATCACATTTGAGAATGTTTTGATAAACTACACAAGCCTACAAAATTTACATTTTCCGAGCTGCAATGAATGTAAAACGTAATTTTGGCAAATTAAAATGCCCTGAATCTAAATATGTCATTTTTTTTATCAGCTTTTGTTATTCAAATAACTGTTCAAAATAGGTTAAAATTATGTAAGGAAGCTGTGCAGTTTTTTGACAAAATTTGTAAACAAAACATCACATTTCAAAATAGAACTTTTGAATCAATTATCAGCTTTCCTCAACACTTAAAAAATTTTGAGTTTTGCGGAAAAGTTGTAGAAGTTTTCTTTTTATTTATTTTTCCTCATTTAACTAATTTTTAAAGAAGATTCAAACCAAATTTAATTTTAGATACTTTTTAAAGCATAAATCAAACCGTTCTGCAGGTTCCATAAAATTTGTGAATGAAATCAGTTTTTGTTTAGCTCTCTACAGTAACGTCAAAAATACATATCTTTCCAAATTTTTAAAAACTGTTTAATTTTACTTTTTTAGATCCTGCATCATCATCATCAAAATATTACTCTTTAATTGAATGAAGTATACTGAATAACAAAATCAGAGTCAGATTTTTTCTTAAATGTTGGTTTGATAGTTAATCAGTTATCAAAGACTGATTTCACTTAAAACTGACACATTTTAAAACTCCATACAATAAAACTAAATGTGATTGTTCAAATTTGACAAAAGATTCGAGTTCAGGACTCTCGAATCTACAAAATCAACCATTAAAACTTAAACATTAAAATGCTGTTCTTTTGAGTTTGCAATTAAATTCTATAAATAAGTTTCTACCATTATGGTAAGACAGGTTTATTGAAAATAAATCCTTTTGAAATGTTCAAAAACTTATCTTTTGCATCTTCATATTTTGTTTTCATTTTCAAATGAATTTACCGAATTTTATGAATTTTATGGCACTTTTTTTTGTTTTTTTTAATTGACCGAATTTTAAAGTCAATCTATTTAAATTTGAAGAAATATTTTTGATAAGTTTGTTCATGTTTTCTAAAATCATAAACAATTGAATTTTTTCCTCATCAAAAATTCACATTTCAAATCGCGTTTTTGTTTTCAAATTATAAACACTGCAGCGGAATTTTTGAATCAGTTGGAAATGAAGAAAAGAAATTAAAACAATTATTATCATTTAACCAATTTTTCTAACAATTTATCATGGGTAATTTTTAACTTGAACTGACGATTATTTAAGAATTCAGATTTTTTTTAATCTGTGTTTTGAAAATATTTATTTCTAATTGATAAACCAGACTAGGTTTACAAGTTATTTTGAAAAATTTTCTAGTTCAACATAAGGAACATCATTTTCATAATTTATCAATGGCTTACCGAAAATTTCATTGATTTCAAACATTCATTGTGATTTGTTTTGAAAATTTTGATCTGTTTTATCAATGAAATTAATTTTTTGTGTTATAATCATGAGTAAGAAAATGATGTTAGAAAACTATTTTCATGTTTATTGTGTATTTTTGGTATTGTTATTATTTTTAGCTTAATTTCAATTTCGAAACCCAGCCCCCCATGGTCCGGTCCTTCGCACGGGCCTGACTGTAAGTAAAGGCAAACACGAAGCAATAGACAATTTTATTTTATTTTATTTAAAAAAAAAAAAAAGGTTTAGTTCTAGATCATAAATTATGGGGTCTTTTCCCCCTTTTATAGGTATCTATCGATCTCGATGATTTACTTAGCTGTAAGTTCATTTGTGCGTCCGTTTATATTTTGTTCACATATTTTAAACAAAACTAGGCGAAGGTTATGTACAACTGTGAAAATGTAGCATTTTCCGCTTTTGATGCCTTTTAACTCCATTTTAATACGACGTTCTCAAAATATTTAATGAACTTTTGATAGACAGTTTAACCACTCATCATGAAGTGGACTTTTATTTCGAAATAACTGCCAAAAATGAGAAAAAGATTCAATTCATTAAACTTAATTTTTTCTTATGAACATGATCAGAACCAAGGCTCAAAAAAGGAGATAAAAACAGATTTAAAAGTTCGAACACAAATTCAGCTACACGATAGTATCTGTACTTAGAAAAAAGGTCCTCTATAAAAAAGTAACCATAAACCAAATTAAAAAAAAAAAATGTTAGAAGAACAAAGAATCACTCTACATTCTTTAGCACACAAGTCCTAATAATGTACCTATCCATAGAATAAGAACGCTCGTGGAAAATGTAGGTTGAAATTCCATATAAGGGTCATATCGTTCTTTCGTTTACAACAAAAATAAAATTACGAGGGTCCTCTTTTCTGTTTGATAGTGATGATTTTCCATGATATAAGAGCTTCATACGGTTGGGAAAAAAAACAATTGTATGAATATTGTATTTATAGAGGATTAGAAAATAAGCCATATTAATTGTCCTTATTTTTTTACTAATCATCTGTAAGTAATGGGATTCAAAGTCCAAATTCAATATCAGGGCTTAGATTTTGCAAAAAAATTATGTTTCTGAACTGGAATTTAATTTTGAAACCAAATTTACATCACAAATTAAGTTAATATTCTTACATATAGTAGGCAATTTATATATTCAATAGATACAGCGACGTCTGCCTCATATCTTTTTGAGAAACATCGCAGCAATTACTTCACTGTATTAACCTTTCTTGTGAACATAATTGTATAGCAAAACTATTGCGTTTGCATACTCAAAATCCAGTTTCAAAAGATAACTATCTTTGAAAATTCGTGAGAAAATCTGTGCTTCGTATTTCGAGGATCAAATGATGCCAAAATGTCACAAATGATTGTAAATATAATGTTAAATTTGTAATCGGCGTTTAAAAAATTTTCACCAGTGTCTAAAACAATTTTGGCGGTTGATCGATTGATAAGTAGGGTTTTATACCTCTTTTTACTTTTTAGTATAACCATAATCTTTAATAAAAAGTCCGTAAAATTTATTCACATGTCCATCATACAGCTTTGTAAAAAATCAGGCACATCCTTAAAAATTAGGCACATTGGCAACCCTGGTGGTGATAGAGAAACAACAGAGAGATCAATAGTGGGCAATGAACACATACGATATATACATCGAGTGTATCGATGAAAGGACCGATGGAGTTCGATTTTTACGATCGTATCGGTCGATTCCATCATGTTCCCGTGGTGTAATTGGCTTACACGCCGTTGTACAGAAGCGTAAATTTCGAGCTCAATTCCTGTCGGTGAGCGGTTGTATCTTTTCCTAAAAATTCATGATTTTTACGGCTTATGTTCTTTCTCTCTTTGATATTTCATGTTTCTCTAATTCTTCACTTCAGCTTTGAAATGTAACAAATTTTTGTTTTGAACTCAGATTAAAATTTAAAAATTTCGATTCAAAATTAAGATTTATTAAGTTTTACAATCAAAATAAAAAAAAAAGTGAGAATTTCCTTGAGAAACGCAAACTGCAAAAGATCGCACACTCATAAATTCGATTGTTGATTCAAACCTCAAGATAAAAAAAATTAAATCAAAATCGATTTGGATAAACAATCCAGTTGAAAATCACGACCCCTTTATCATGGCAATACGCTCACAATATAAAAAGATCTAAACAAGCATTATTCATACTAAGAGCGATCGATCGATCAACAAGGAAGATTAACGCCGATATCGCTTTAAAAATCGACAAACCGGAGAAAATCATTTTTCTGCCCCTGAATGTATGTTGTTTACTAAGAAACTCAAAAGTCGGTGAAGAAACGAAACTCGTTCAATTATTACAGCTTATATGGAGCAGTTTCGCATCTTTTCATGGTTGTGTTTAATGATTTCTTTGCCGGCAAGCGATCTCCAGAGTATTGCAAAAGCGGCATCTTTGGCCAGCGTAAACTGAATCGAACAAACTTATCAAAACAAATGGGGATAAGCGAATAAAGGAAGAAGCGTTAGATGACCAATATTCGGTTAAACTGAGGCTTTCTGGCTGCCTCAGATTTTTACAAGTGATTGAACATGGCACCACGAGGTTCCCTGATAGTGCCGTTTTCTATTTGATTCATCAGATGTGCTAAATTTGGTAGACCAGCTAGATTATCATATTTTTCATCACATTTTCATCAAAGAATTTTTGTTATTTGGTCATTACGGTCAAGTCAGTAAAATATTCGACTAATAAACATTCTGTCCTTTTAAATATAATTCCTTCATAACATACAATTCTCGTTTCAATTCTTCGCTTATTCCAAAAATTTTTCGAGGACTTCTGATGCACGCTCTGCGTTGGTATTTGCGTACAAGCCGTAATTGCACACAATGTTTGGTCCGAAATGAAAACAAACAGCTAGTCACCGCAAGAGGCGCTGCAAGCATCAAAGGGACGTTGCACTCGCTAACGTAAAGAAGGAGACTTCGCTAAGCTCAGTTGAAACTTGAAAAAAAAAATTCTTCCAAAAAGTCTTTAAGAATATAAAACTTTAACGTTTCTTAAAAAATATAGGGGATCGATACGTAAAATGAAATTCACAGAAGTTTACAATCTTCCTAGCATAGCCAAAAAAAAAGAAATTTATGTATAAACATTGGCCGATAAAAACTTTACTAAAAGCGTTCTGCAATCCTAATTTCAGTTGAAACCCAGCAAAAATGGTTTGTATGCTGACTTTTACAGCAATTGCTATGTTTTGCTGAAAATATTAGTAAAGTAGTAAACGCTTATTGCTGAAAAATCAGATATCGATCTGTCAAACTTTTTACCTGTTTATTGTAACCAGTTCGATTCTTGTTGATGAAAATAAGTAGGGAGTCGCACTTACGTAGTTTTAATTTGTATTTCAATTATTATTCCTGTAAGATTATTTTTGGGAAAGATCGTTCTTCACTACTTCTCGTCATGAATTGCCCACGATTTCCAACAACATTCGAGGATGGTTTCCAAAGGAGAAGGTTATAAAGAGTCAACAATTTTTTAGGAATTATTAATCAAAACTCACATTCAGTCGGATAAACACTTCGATATGCAGTCATCAAAACCATTTTTTTTTTATTATATTTCTATGATTTTTTAAAATTAACTTTGATTAGAAAGAAAATGTATACATGAAAAAAAGATTTTACAGTTCTCTCAAATTTTTCGATAACACTGAAAAACAGCATTTTTGGTGCCTGTGATTTAATCACTGTTTTTGGGAGATTTTGGCGTCCTGAGTTCAATTCATTTGACAGATTTTGTCTATCATCTCTTGTTTTAGTGATGTGAAAATTTTTAAATTGATAGACTTTGAGTAGAATCGATCAATGATAACTGATTAACCGACAAAATCACATGAAACTGAAACTTTTTATTACCCTCCATTCTATCAAGGGTTCAGATTTTGCCTAGATTAATGTAGCCAACAAATTTTCAGCAAGTATTCGGGCCGGACAAATCCGAGCTATTTTTTTATCTTAAAACCTGGCAAAATCCGGGCATTTGATTTCAAAATTGACAGTCGAAAATGCAGGCAATATCCGGGAAAATTTTATCAAAACCCAGAAATAACTAAAGAAACATCATGAAAAAAAACTTCGACAAATTTTTTTTTCATCAAACTCAACTGCAGATTTTCTAACGTGTTTTAGGCTTTCAAAGAACATTTAATGATTATTTATATAAAACTTACCCAAAAAAATCGTTTTGGAACCATGAATAAAAAAAAAATTACAACATATTTTTTCTCTTTTTGATTTGGGAAATAAAGTGATTAAAGCCGGGATTTTTTCAGTGAAATCCGGGTAACCGGGTCGGATAGGCATTTTTATTCCAAATTTTGTTTTAAATATTCGGGCAAACCTGGATAAAACCGGCAATCTAGCAGCCTCAGCCTAGATATTATAGATTCAGTGATATATAGGTTGAAAAAAATTAAATTCTACAGTTTTTAGAAATTAAAATAGATAAAATTACAACTATGAACATTGAAAAACGATTAAATTTAAAGTGTAAGAAATATCTTAGATTTAATTTCTTAAAAAGGCTGTCAAAGTTGCCGTTTTATGCAAAATTGGAAAAAAATAAACAATAAAAAATCTTCTACAATTTTTTTCTCGGAAATCAAAATAACTCGCGATCTTCGGGTAAGTTTATTTATTATTTATTTGGAGTCTTTGACCGTGAAGTCATACAGACTTAAAGTCTTAAAATTAAAAATTAACCTAAGTAACATACAATGTATGATTTTAAAATTAAGTTAAATCACGGATCGAACGTTTAAACATCGAATTTGATACGTTAAAGTCGAACAGGTGAGTTATTACTGAATTAAAGGCTTGCATTTCCATATCTCTGTAATCTTCTGCAGTTTTGCCAAAAAAGTGCACAAATTGATAAAATAAATTTTTTACCCATTTTCCCAAGTTATTTATATTTAAAAAACCAGAGTTGCTTGAAATAAAAACTGCATATTTGGATAAGCTTCCGCTTAGTCTAAATCAGTTCTTAGGGTCTTTGCACCTCGGAAAAATGTAAATTTTGTTGCCTTGAGTAATAAATGAAAAATATATTAAAGAATTCAAATTTGTTTGCATACATTTGGAGGTTTCCAGGACCTCAAATTGCTGAATTTCAGTATTCTGAATGCTGTTTCCCAGTACTTGAGCTTGCTGATCCAACCCCAAATTGCTGACTTCATAAAATTTAAAATTTTGTCTGCAATTCTAAGATCTAAATTTTTTTCATAAATTTAACATAGGACGAATAAAATAGCCGAAAATCGAGCATAGAATTGAAATAAACGAAAATATTGCGCGTTTAGTTTTCGTGGAATTCCTCAGTTTTTTATTTATTTATATATTTTTGATTTTGAACATATTTTTATGGAATTTCCATGTTTAATACCTGCTTTTTATAAGATGTAAAAATTACGTTATTATAATTCGACTTTAAGCTTTTAAATAATTGAATTTCCTTGAACAATTTTAATCTTGAAATGAATGTAAACAAACACTCTAAATTTTCACCCTGATAAGAACCCACATTTTATTTATATTGTGAATTTAACTTATGTTAAAATAACAAATGTGTGAAAACTGCACTTACATTCCATCTCTATAATTAACACGTTCATGATTGATTCGACACTCCAATATGGCTGACATAAATTATTCCGGCCCCAGCCAGACACGAAATTCAATTCCGCTCAATCTAAACTGTGTTTTGTCATTGAGTGAATAAATTCTTATCAATCAAACCGAAAATCATCACTCTTGGAACGGCGTTAAGGGAGGAGAGAAGGGGCTGAAAGGAAGCCAAGTTCGCGCCTGTCATCAGAAAAAGAGCAGTAGTCGAATTCCGAAACTCCCCACCCGCACCCCCATCTCCCCGGAAACACCAAGAGCAGTTCCCCGAAAAATCGATCAACCAGGGCCACTTAACTATAATTAATCGATTTTCAATTGTCTCATTAAAATTCAACCAATCGAAGTCGGCTGGCGGCGGTGGATGAATTGAGTTGAGTGAGTAGTGTTGAACATATTTCTTCTATTTTTTGGGCTTCATTTTCTAGGTGTCTCTGTCTGAAGAACGACGTCATTCGATTGGACTACTAGATTGGGACCCCAAAAAGCGAAGAAGGCAAAAAAAACGTTGTTTAGCGAAATACAAACAACAAACAACCGAGAAAATTGATGAAACAGCCATAATTTTAAGCAAATCATGCTGCCGGTATGCCGTTTTTTTCTGTTATGCTCCTAGACGTCATCGTCACTGCCGGATTTCTGTTCCGTGGGCTTAGGTTTGGAATTCTTTTTTATTATTATTATTATTTTTGTAAAGCTTCATTTATCCGGATTCGATGACGGGGAGATGATGATGCTGGGGTGATTGAATTCGATCCACAACAAAACAACATAAGGCCTTATGATGATGGCAAATGGCACCTTCTTCAGTAGGTCTTACAGTCGCTCCCGATTGGGTTCTATTACTGCGACGGACAGTGATTTTCATTCATTCCCCACCACACCAGATTGATGCTAACTGTCGGAGATGAGATGGGAAAAATAGACATTTGATAACGTCTTCGTTCGATCAAATCTATGTTTATTTATCTAGGAATGTTTTTGGGGGCGTTTCCGATTGGGTGCTGATCCAAGTCATCACTGGAGCATACGAGGGGCAATGAACAAAGTTTATTGGAACACTTTAAACCTTTTCTTATTTAATACTATTTAAATTTCCTCATAAAGTACATGAAGGTATGACATTTAGCTATAATCTCTTTTTCAACTGTGAAATGAAACCACGAATGAGGTATTAATTAGGTAAGTCATGATCATTTGAACGAATAATAATAAAATCAAGATTTTTTCAATAAGTAATAGTTGATTGCAAGGAATATTTAAATAAGGTAGTGTCGAGAGCCATATTTTTTTTTGTGACGTCACAAAAACGAATGTACCGAAAATTTACGTGGGAATGGTTGGAATTTCAAAGAAAACCACGCTTTGGAACGAAATCGAATTCCAATTTCATTTCGATTTTGTTGTAAGGCCTCTATTTCACTATGTCATGAAGTTTTTTGGTCCTTTTAAGATTCCATTATGTTTTCTTTTCTTAATTTATTAATGAATGCAATGTCGCTTTGAAGCTAAAACTTGCTAAAATGAAGAAAATATCAGCTTCGAAAAGGTCTACCTGGTAGATATTGAGTGTTCAACTGATTGAAATGATTTTAATCCAACTGGTTTACCATATACAATTATAATGTAGAACAATTAACATCAATTTATGATTGTTAACTCAGTTTAGTAAAATTTTCAGCAAATTTTTCGAATTATCATTGAAAAAGAAAATATTCCTAGTAAATTAACAGATTTTTCGTGATTGTGACGCCTCAGCCTGTACCAATACTAAGGCAGGGCTGCCTTGGCACTACCTTCTTAAAATATTCCTTGAGTTGATTGTGAATCATGTTACTTATTGAAAAAATTAAAGTGATATTCGAATTCTCAATCTAAACAGTAAACATGATGGCCGTATTGAATTACCTTTTATGAGATCCTTATCGACTGGATTAATACTCTGTGTATAAAAGTTCGTGGACTAAAGATTTTAAACATAATAAAAATAATAGTTTTTTTTTATTTTATTGACATTTTACATAGAGGTTGCCAGATTGTTCGGTATTATCCTGCTTTCTCCAAATACTTAATACAAACTTTGAGAACAGTCCGGCCTGGTTCGATTGGACAGTTTTAATTTAAGAATGCCCGGATTTTGCCCGGATTTATTCACTTTATTTGGCAAGTAAAACGAAATGAAAATGAGTTGTAAAATTTTTCAATTTTTATCTACAAATTTTTTGAGCAGATCTATAAAAATAATCATGAAAGGATTTTTGGAAGCCTACAATACGATTTAAAATCTGTCAATGAGTTATGATGATTTTTTTTTTAAATTTTTTTCTTGATTTGAAATCAAATGCCTAAATTTTGCTGAATTTTCAAATAAAATTGCCCGGAATTGTCCGGCCCGGATACGTGCTGTTAAAATTTTGACAAACTTATTTTACATGCTTTCTCAAAATGGACACTTTTAAAACAAATATTAAAAAATATTGACAAACCAAAAAGATTTTGATGCAAATGGGAAATTTTGTTTATTCAAAGAATGCATTTTTAATTCAAGAGATATCTTTGTTTTTTTAACCCTCCAAAGCCGTTCGGGTCATGACCCGACGCGCACATTTCAAACATCTTTATCATCATTCCAATATACTGATGAACTGGTAGTTTTGACATACCAAGTATGTTCTATGAAAATAATGATCAGATTAACGCCAAAAAACTAAAATTTGAGTTTTTAAAATCGGTTCATTGAGAAATGAAATACAGCTAAGCAAAGCCAAAACTGGATGTCGTTTTTTTAAAGTAAGACTTTTTTCTACCGGAAGATCTGTCATAGCGGTAAAAACTTTCATTGGACCCCAACATATCTATACATTGACGGATAGATGGATTCTTGACAATTTCAAACATCAATGAAATAATTAAATACAGAAAAGCTGTCAGAAGTTATGAGTATTTTAAAAATAAAATTGATTTTTCGGACTTTTAACTTTCTGATCCAGTTTCTGTAAACCTGGTAATACATATCGACTTTATATTGAAATGTTGAGTAATTAGTAGAGATGTACCGAATAGTGGTATTCGGCGAACGGCCGAATACCGAATATTGACCTTTTCAACTATTCGGCCAAACGAATATTCGGCCGAATATTCGGCCGAATATTCGGCCGAATATTCGGTCGAATACTCTATTAAGTGTTCAATAGACATACTTCTATTTCTACTGCCATTTCTATATAAATTTTATTTCCGCCATCTTAATGTTCCTTTTTTTTTTAAGTCGATTATTTCCAACCAGATATATATGATCTTTTTAAAGGTTTTTTTTCTATTTTCAAAATTTCACCATTAGCTGAGAGGACTTCAGATAACTTGTCGCTTCTAGGACGTTTATCTGAAAAAAAGATTGTATTCCAGTGAAATCTGGGACAAAACATGTCAAAACAGGTGTTAAGCTTTTCGAAATTGCTTTTTTTTTATATCGAATAAGATGAATTTCTAATTTTTGCTACATGTCAAAATAGTTGCCAAAAAGAACGATAATCTTTAACCTTAAATGCATACAAAACTTTCCACGAAACGTATCCGCGTGGCCGGTTCTGAACGATTTTTCTAAGAACTTGTAAAAAAAGGGAAATCCTGAGCAGGAACTATGCGTTATTCTCAAACATAGGGTAACGGACTTATTTTGGACCAGTGGACCAATTTTGGATCACCTTGTCTAGCTCTCTTATAAAAAAAATCATGAATTTTTTAGCAAGTATTGTTGAAGCCCGGGCACTGAATGTAATGCACTAATTTTTTTCATTATTAGTTGTTTCATAATAGAGCAAGACAAGGTGGTCCAAAATTGGTCCACTGGTCCAAAATAAGTCCGTTACCCTACTAAAGGATACAGAAAAAAAACTTGAAATTTAAAGTTTTCATCGAATAATAACAACAACAGTCTCCAACTCGTATCTAAAGAATAGATTTACTTCAAAAAATCGTTTAGTAACATGAAATTTAAAAAAAAAATTCAAAGATATATTCAATTTTGCAAAAAATCTAAATAAACCCAGATAATATCCGAAAGTTTAAATCAATATTTGACCATGCCGGTCAGATTTAACTTTTCTCGAATTCTTTATTGGGTTCACGGGCAAGCCTGAATATATCAAGAAAATTTGGACTAAACGATAATCAAAGTATGCAGCTATCTACAGTGATAAATACACGGATACATCTAAAATGTTTAGCTGAAACCATAAGTTTTTGATGATTTCGAAGGTTTTTCAACATTACTTTTGGATATTTAATAAACTATCCAACACCAGTTGATAAATTTGTGAAGTCTGTTTTTGTAAACAAATTAAAACGTAAATATTCGGCCTATTCGGCCTATTCGGCCGAATACCTTGCTCAACTATTCGGTGAGCCGAATATTCGGCTTAACGGTTTTTTGGCGGTATTCGGCGCCGAATATTCGGCCGACCGAATATTCGGTACATCTCTAGTAATTAGAATAAATTACCTACACAATGAATATAATATCATCAAAATCGGTTAACATTTACAGCCAGGAGAACGAAATCAAATTACAACGCAGATTTCCCCGAAACGGATATTAAGCGAACGGCTTTGGAAGGTTAATGTAGGGGAGAGTGGGGTATCGTGAGCCATGGAGAAACGTGGGCCACTTTTAATATCTCAGATGTGTGTTGAGATAAAAATCTCAAACCAACTGTCATCGTCGTCGCTTTGCGTGAGCATATATTCCTACATGTTGTTAACTGAAATACGCATCATATGCTTCTTTTATTTATCAAGTTAAAAAAAATTAGAAAAATTTACTTACATAATTAAAAAAACACACGCTAATTTCATCGATGAGGAACCTAAAGGGCATAACAAAAATATGCTCATACGCTTATGATCTTAGTTTTGTCATGAGCTTTCACGCAAAAAAGGAATTTTTGATGAAACACCAAAAAGTCACACAAACGCAACCAATTTGCAAATCATAGTTTGTGGGGAATCGTGGGCCACACATCTTGAATCACCTATATTTTTAAGTTTTTATACACAATCAGAACTTAAAATACGTTTTACCTATCTGTAAAGTTTTCTTATGCCAAATGAAGAGTTATGAAAAATATTTTGTCCATCCTATATAAGAAATTTTGCCAAAACGTTCGCGAGCCAGATTTTGGAATATATGCGATCGTACACAGCCCTCTTTTTTATTTCATCATCTGAAATTGCTTTAAAATAACGAAATGAATTAGGTAATCACAGTTTTGGGTCAACTCATAAACTTTGCATGTTATTTGGTCATTTTGGATTTGGTGGCCCACGATTTCCCACCATTTTTCAAAATCCAAAAAATATTGCTTTTTTTTCAAACAGTCAGAATTTGGGGAAAATAACTTATTAAAAATCTTAGTAAAAATATTTTATGACACCTTGAAAATGTAGAAAACCATACTATTTTTTATTTTCATTTTATCTTTTATAATAAAGAAGTTATGGAACAACGCAAAAAAGTGGCCCATGATTCCCCACTCTCCCATAATATTTTATCCCACAATTTTTTGAAAAGGATAATTAAATAAGAGTGCGGTTAAATCGGGTAAAAATCCATTTTTTATTCAAAGTAAATCCATTTATTACCCATTAACCTGCGCCTTAATTCCTGTACCACATACGTTTCTTACTAACCGGACAGTTTTTTTGACATAAATATACCAGATTCTTCTTGCTTAACTTGTCCAGTTTGCTTCCCCTAATGTCCATCACAATTTTTGTAGCTTGTTTTTCGTAGCGGTTTTTTCATTTTCAGAATAAAAATTGAAATTGAATACACCTAACATTGAGAAAGATAGAGCAAACGAGTAACAAATAATAGAAACTAAATCAGTCACGGTATTTTATCGAAGATGTAAAAAATATAAAAATGAAAAATATATCCTTTTATGAGTCATTTTCAAGCAAAACTTGAATATTTGGTCGGTGATTCCCCATACACTATGACATTAAGAAGATTTGTTGTTGATTTTATTTTTTATTTCCATCTCTCTAATTATATCAGTGTAATATTGTGGAATTGTACTATATTTTATTCTATTTTCTTTTATTCTTTTTTTAATTAAAACCGTTATTATTTCAAAACATGAAAATTCGCAACGCTTGGGAAGATCATAGTGAGCTGGATTTTCTGAAAACCTTATTTTTAATTTTTATCTAAACTCATTTATTTGAATTCGTGTTGTCCAAATGAACACACGAATAGATAAACATAGGTATATCTCGGAAATCTAATTCTAATCAAGTGAAATTTTAAGTTAGGTAAATTACAAAAGTCCAACATTATTTGCTCGGCTTCCAATGAAATATTGAAAACGTTTCGTTTTCATTTTCCTATGCATATAAACTTCAGAAAATTTTTCAAATTATTTGATGATTCCATTCCATTCGAAAATTGAATTTAAACTAATCTCAGTAGAACAGTTGTCGAGAAACATTCATATTATAAATTCTATAAAAGGATGAGTGCTAGCATTTAAATCCGTAAATCTCCGGCTACATAACATCAAATTCAATTTTTTTCCTCATATTTAAGGTAATTAAATTTGCTATCATTTTTTTGAACGTCACTTATGCGTAAGAACTGTAGTACTGTAGATTTTTGTGAATTTATCAACAAATAATCGGTGAAATGCTAATTTGTTAGAGAAATTTCAAATTTCAACAAAAATTTCAGACTAAAGTAATGCATTTCAAAAGAAACTGTTTCAATAAATTTCAACTCAATAACTTCATCATAATCATTTGCAAATCTTATTCGCACAAGTTTATTCTGTTCGTACTTATAAATTTATGATCCACGAAATTATCAAAACGCATTTTCCTTGGAAAAATTTCAATTTTTTCTACAGTCTCAGACTAGATTCATACATTCAAAAAATTTCATCCTAATAACTTTAAAATTTAGTTGAAAACATAGAATTCAAGGATTTTTTGTATTATGGGTTGAAAACTGTAGAAGCTATGATTGTTTAACTTTAACAGTTATGCGAAGAACTAGATTAAAATTGAAGAATCACAGAGTACAGAAATTTGTATCAGGCTTATGATGATCATTGGCATAAAAGAAAGTAACACGCAAAATTTAACCTAGATCGAATAGCTGTAGGGGCTTGAATGGAGGTTGAAGTGCGAAAAGGGATCTTAGACATTGAATTCTGAAGAAGTATTACAACTGATTTCTCATCACAAATGGGGAACTTGTTTAATTTTTTTCTAATGTCATAACTTTTAATGGAGCTGTTGGGTAAAATAGTTCAATTCAATAATATTGAAAGTTGAAAACTAGGCAAACTGGCAGGAATTATGAAGCATTGAAAGTGAGGTTGCCAGATTTTTTTTCATTTCATTTCCGGGCTGGACAAATCCGAGCAATTTTAAATAAAATTCTATGACATTTGATTTCAAATTGAAGACCAAAAATCTGAGCAAAATCCCGGCAAATTTTGTGAAAACCTAGAAATTACTCAACAAAAATCAAGAAAAAAGGCCTCCAAAAACTTTCATAACTATTCTTATAAAACTTTCGTTTTAAGGGCATAGATTTAAAAAAATACACCACAATTTTTTTTTTTTTACTTTTATTAGAGACTTTTTAAACACTGAGTGCTTATTCGAGTCTTTACACCACAATTTGTTTTTTATGTTTGATTTGCCATGAACAGTGAATTTTTGATGCACGGATTTTATTTTGAAAATCTCGGATTTTCCCCGATTTTTTTCACTTAATTGGTCAAATAAAACAAACAAACAAATTGTGTTTATGATTTTGGATTATTTATGCGTCCACAACGAATTTTAATCAGCAAGTTTCATAAAATCATCATAAAAGGTTTTTTGGAAGTTTAAAATATGATTTTAAATCAAGTTTTTTTTTTCTTGATTATTGTTAAGTAATTTTTTTGGTTGATTATTTAGAAATCAAATGTTCGGATTTGTCCGGCCCGGATACGAGCTGAACAAATTCTGGCCACCTTATTCTAAAACCAAACAAAAATATTTATGTTCAAGTGGACGCGTTATTTTACTGATTTTTCTATCAATTTGTCTTAGTGCAAGTTCATTAAACTAGATAGATAATAAAGCCTACTTTATATCCCCCTTGATCTTAAGCACGTTAACGTATCTTGCATGGTTTTTATTTTAAGTGAACTTTTTTTATTATTTGTGGTTTTTTCAAGATTACTTTTCATTAGAGGTTGAAAGATTTACTAAAGGATTTTAGTACCTACCGTTTCATATTGTTTGTGAAAAAGGTTTAATTCTTTCACATAACAAACACATATATTATCTCAATGAAACTTGATGTTTCCTCAAATAGAAACAATAAACTCAACACTAAGCGAACATCATTCGACAATATGATGGCTAGCATCTTACAAATGCTAAAACAATCAACCCATAAAATGTGTACTATGAATGCCGTGACCGGGATTCGATCGCATGATCCTTAACTTGGAAGACTTCAACGCTACCTTCTACTCTGCAATCGGCAGTAACATCATAATGTGTTATTCTTATCTCACCGAAGAGCTGGTTCCGAAATAATTAAGAAAAGTGAAGCTCTTATGCAAAGGGTAACAACAGGCGCCAAATGTCACATAATCCATCCAATTCCGCAACATACTTATGAAAAGCTGAAGCCTGTCACTCAGCCGCCGATGTTGTTGTAACTGACATTTGCAACCACTCCTTCCCTTCTTTTTTTGGGAGCCAATTTTCTTCAGATGAATTTCCCCGTTCTGTGTCGTTCTTGAGAGGGAGAAATTCCTCCTCGCAGCCTGTTTTGAAAATAGTCTGGATTTATACAGCTATTGCTAAATATTTGAGTCGGGAGAAGATCTAAGAAGAAAATCACTCCGTAGGACTCCTCCTCCTGTTTCTTCTAACCCCAATCATGGGAAGTCTATTCGCATCCCATTTGGAGCGGTTCAATCTCTGAGGATGTTTTCGGGTCCTCTAGAATCCAAAAATGCCTTCAAGTCGCTGTGCTGGAAGGGAAATAAAATCCTAGCGTGAATGGTGATGGAGGAAGGAGGAAAAAAGAGCAAATGAGGGTCGGCTGCCACTCAATGCCGGATCGGATGGCAGCAGCGAGCGATTCTGAGATAGGTTATTCTTGCTTGCGTCTTGCGGATCCCGGGCCTAGAAAGTTGGAAATATGGCTGCAAAGGGATCACTAGCGCTTAAATATAGGGTACAGATAGATAGACCGGGACTCGGGAGATGAGGAGTCGCACTCCATGCATAACTTTGACGGCAGATGAAAGCATGAGAAATGATGAAGAATATAAATACACTAAGGGGAAAGTGTTCTTATATGCCCCTATCGGGTTAAATGCAACTACAGCCGTTTGACGAGATGGCTGACAAAACAAAATATCTAATCGAAGCATTTTGAGGGTGGCCATAAGCCATGAAAGATTTTCATGAATTAACAAACTTAAAAAATTTAGAAAATTTATATAAACACGGTTTTGTTAGCTTTTGATGTGATATTTTGACCTTACAAACCTACAGAAGCTCAAAACAATCAAGATCTCAACAAAATGTCTTAAAATCCCATACAAAGTTCAGTCTTCAGCGACCCCTTCCCGTGATCCGATCTGTCCCAAATTTGTCATGAGATTTTGTACTTGGCCTAGGAACAATTTTAGCCTGCAGCGCATAACATTTCACAGGTTTTTAATTTTCCATACAAACTTAGGGCAGTGTAATGCGTATATAGCCTGCTAAAAACTTATCCATTCTTGAGTGTCAATATATTATAATTTGATGGCAATATTGATTATAATTTTAATGGCATGGGCGGCGGAATGAAAACTAGAGAGAATTTTTAATTTATAGAAATTTGAAAGAAAGGTGGAGAGACAGGCATTAGTGCGCCAATAGGAGAAAGCTTGATAGGTGTTGAAATTTTAGGCTAGAGGGCATGTTGATGAAAAGCTCCCATGAATTGCTCCCGCCTTTGCTCTGCACTAGCTAACTATACATGAGAAACTCAGAAAGAGAATTCCCATGTATAGCGAGCCCGGTGGTTTGAGAGCGTGTTTTTACGCACACTTCATGCCCTCTAGCCTAAAATTTCAACACCTATCAAGCTTTCTCCTATTGGCGCACTAATGCCTGTCTATCAACCTTTCTTTCAAATTTCTATAAAATAAAAATTCTCTCTAGTTTTCATTCCGCCGCACATGCCATTAAAATTATAATCATACAAATTACGGCGATTAAAATCAAGTTTAGCCAAGTAACAACTGTCCAGAAGACAACAAGTACCTTGTATTGTACTTTGCGAAAATAGTTTAGACCTTTTTGTTCGGATTTTTCCATACACGTTGTATTGGAATTTATCAGAAATAAAAAAAATCATACGAAACTATTTTTTCTATTCAAAAAACAACTACTCCTGAACTTAAAATTTAAAAAAAATGGATGATTTTGATTCGAAGAATGTTTAAGTTTTTTTTTAAGTAAGATTAATTTCTAAGTTCTAGAACATTTTGGAAAATTTGCTTAGTCAATGAGTTGACTAGGACTTAATAATTACACGCTATACACAATTTGAACATTACTACTTGATGGAGAGAAAGTAAGCCTTTTTTAAATGTCTCATTTTTTAAAGATTGATAGTTTAATAATTATGTAGTTAAACTCACTGGTTTTGCTCTGTTGGTTTTTTTTATATTTTTTTTTTATTACGATCTGCGTACTGTTATTTATACCTGTGTATCTTTTTAAAAAAAATCTGTTATTTTGTTCACAATTGACTGTCGAAAAGAAAAATTCAACGCAGGTTTCAGTGGTGTACTAGAGTTATCGTTTATTTTATTTATTTTTTATTTTTTTTTGAATTTTTAACCAATTGGCTTAATCATCCCCGAGTTATCGTTTATTTGCTTCCTCAGTTAGGTCCTTACATAGCTACACTCTACACTAGCGAGTGATAATTCCACCAGGCAGCGGTCGTCAATACGCGAATTGTCAATCGTGGGTTGAAAACTAACTTATACAACTATGATTTATCGTTTATGTATCCGTTGTCGTTTTTTCTAGAGAAATCCGATTCGTAAGGAAATAAATCGAATGAAATATTGTAACGTTACAAAGATGTAAAATCGTTTCAAGTGGACGATGATTCCTTTTTTATTGATTCTTTTAACATAATTACTAATTTGTAGCTTTCAAATCATAATTTGACATTTTATTCCATAACTCTGTTTGTGATAGCAAAGTTATCTACCAAGAACAGTATCAGGAGAGTCTGGAGCCAAAAACCAGATGTGGTTTAAAAATGCTCCAAAACAGTTTTATTGTTTTTATGGAGTAAACCCTGAAGAATTTCTCGTTCCAAATGATAAGCCTTGCCAAGTTTTTAATTTATTTATAGTGACTAAGATATGACCAACACTGTTACATTGTACTGTTGATTTTTAAGTGTCAAGGTTCTGAACGATTTGATGAAAAAAGTAGTGATGTACGATAACATGAAAATATCTCGACACCGGAAATGTCATGCCAATTTTCATATAATATTTAGAATCAAACTGAAATTTTAGGGAAGTTTTATACATATATTTACTTCAAAAATCAAAAGAAAAGTTAATCGATGAAGCCTTGGGTATAAAATTGAACGTATTCTCGCTTGATGCCCTCCATCAAAGTCTTTACAGTGTTAATCGGTACCAGTTCCTCAGTTTTTTTTTTCCAATTTCTTAACATGTCTTCTCGTCTTTGACTGTCTTCTTGCTCTTTCGAAGTTCCCGCTTCATTATTGCCCAGTACTTCTCCACTGGACACAGCTCCGGGAAGTTTGGCGGATTCATATTCTTTTGGGACAAAATAGACAGAATTAGCCTCATACCACTCCAGGACACTTTTAGAGTATTGGCATTATGCCAAATCTGGCCAAAATAGCGGAGCTTCGTCGTGTTGTTGCAAGGACGGCAAAAGGCGCTTCTCGAGGCACTCGGATTTGTAGATATCACCATTTACTGTACCTTTTATCACGTAAGGCTCATCAGTCCGCAAGAGCAGATGGCCTGCCAAACGAGACATTTGGAGGCGAACTTCGACATTTTTTTTTCTTAAATTGGTCGTCTACATCGAATTTGCTTTTGCCGGTGAAAAACTCCAACCACGGAATTGGATTAAAACCGGCTTTTATATACGTTTCGTCGTCCATCACACATCAGCCATTTTTTGTCAGCATACTCTCGTAGAGCTTCCGTGCCCGAGTTTTAGCCATCGATTGTCGTCGCTCATCGCGATTTGGGAAGTTCTGTGTCTTGTATGTATGTAGCTCTCTTCTTTGCATTCTGGACCCGTAGCTCTGCAACATGCCGATCTTTTAAGCCAAATCACGGCTAGAGACATTGGGATTGGCTTTAACCATCCGCTACACCTTTGCCTCCGTCATTTTGTTCTCCGGTCCCGTTTTTCTTCCAGCTCCTTTGCCGTAATTCAACGTCAACCGCTTCTGGAGCCGCTTCAACACTCAGGAGATGGTTGAATGGTGAATGTCCAACATTTTCCTCAACTGCCGGTGCGACAGGTCAGGAAATTCCAAGTGTTTGGATAGAGTTTATTTTCTCGACTCGCGTTGGTTCACCTCCATGTTCGTTGAATCGAAAAACAGCACTTCGATTTTTTCCCTGGGATATTAACGCCTGAGCGTTGTTCATCCCCAAACAGCACTTCAAGTTTGACAGCATGTAAACAATACACATCAATGAGAAAGTGTGTAAAATTTGGTTCATTTTTTCCCAATGGTAAAAAAAAATTATGAAAGTGTCGCAATAATTTCGTGTTCGCCCTATATTCTTTTATTTACAGTAAATATTGAATTGTCAGCTTGGAAATTGATACAGGAGGTTCAGGCCTTATTGATCTGGAACAGAAAGGCAAAGCATTGTTTATGAGAAACATAGTTATTGGAAAAAAAAACTATGCCGAAAGTTATATTTTGATGAAGAGATTAACCACCGTAATTTATGTTTGTTACTTTGATTTATCGGCCTAGCGGTGAAAAGTGATGTCCTTTTTAGTAGGGACATCTAAAGATTATGAAATTTTTATATAGGACTCTATCTGTATCTACCACTTCATAGAAGTAGGCTCGTGAGGAACAAAAATTTGATATGTGATGGTAATGCTTCTAAATAAATTCAACCCGCTCATTTTCACCATCTTTTTATTTCTTCTAACCTTCTATCCATCTATATAAAAAAATCATAATCTTCAGATGTCCCTACTAAAAAGGACATCACTTTTCTCCGCTAGGCCGATAAATCAAAGTAACAATTATATTTTGAGTTTCAGAAACTTAGAGAGGTTGACTATAGAAATGGCAAAGAATGAGTAATTGAAGCAAGGAATTTAAATGACAGTCGTTGATGGAAACAACCAAGAAACTTTATAGAGCTTGAATTTAAGAAAACATTTTTAAGCCTTAAATCGAAGAAATACACCCACATGTTCCATGGGACCTGTTTCGGAAAGTTATGATGAACTGTTCTTTTTTGTCCGTTTCAGATAGATCGAAAATATATTTTCTTTAAAATTATTTAATAGCGAATAAAAAAATTACATGACACTTTGTGATGTTTGCAATGAAGTTGACTCAAATAAACATCGACTTGAAACTTGTAGCTCTTTTAAAGAAGTAAGAAAATTGTTTGACACGATTCTCAGAAAACGGTTTAGAGTAATCTATGTGAACATTGAGGACATTTTACTAATCGATCCAGCAAATCCTCAACAAAACGCTTCCATCTGGTTGGTTGCTCACTACGTATCATTTTGTCTTGATAGTTTTTCCAATATTTGTTTGTACATCTTCTAGAAAAGCGTTCGGGAACTCAGACAACCAGAAGTCGTATTTTCTTTTACAGATTACATCGTATAGAATGTTATTTATACTCATTTTCGTATATCTGCACCTACAATGTGCGGTCCATGCATATTCTTTAACGTATTTAAAAGCATTGCATGATTTTATTACGACAAGAAGAGAGACTCGTATTTATATACATATGAACTCGACCTTTGTATACGACAATTCGCAAAAAATCCGTGAAACGACTGATATACGGTGATCAGCCGTGACTGAGAGATTTTGTCGTGCTATGAATAAAATAATTCGAAATAAAAAACGTATATAACTGCATTGATTCGTAATAATGTGCATGCAATCGTATACCTTTGCAAATTAATTCGCATGTCTGATTATCGTAAAACGTATTTGCTGGCAATCGTAAAAGAATACAAAAAAGTTCAATAAAATCGTTTATGATAATGGGACATCGATGATTGGAATCGATTTCAAGGAGTTGGTCTATTTTTAGATCATCGATGACGTGTTCTACGATTTAAAAGATTTAAGTTACAGAAATATACGATTTGCTTTTGGTTTAATGCCTTTGAAGCAAATCCCCTTAAATATATATTCCAGCTGCAGATCGTATGACCAGGGGATCAATTCCAGGTACTTACAATAAAATCAGCAATCGGGCAAATAATAAATTTGTACGATATAAACTTGAATATGACAGCAAAAAACGCATATCTTTGAAATATTCTTATTTTTATTATTTTTATGGATGAATAAACTGGTTTAAAGTATAAAAAAAATTATAATCTTATTTTTATTCAACTGACGAAAAATGGGAGCCTTGCACTCAAGTCGCAAAAGACGACTAAATAAGTCGTCAAACTTTCCATATTGTTACGAAAAATGTCGTATGTTACAACCTCAATCATCTATATGATGATGTAAATTGTCATAGTATATTCCAAAAAGAATCAGGGTAGTCGTAAATGATGCGCATGACAAGTCGTGCAAATCGTAATTTAATACAATCCAAATCAAGAATATGTTTGCTAATGTACCTATATGGCCTCCAAAATGATACGTATATACTGGTTTTGCTACATTATATACGATATGTTTACAGGTATATTTGCATGTATATTTGCGTTGCAAATTCGAAAAACCCACCAAATGGTTGTCTGGGAATTTAGGTGGAATCACAGGAAATTAGTTAAAAAGTATTTTGATTATAATTTGAATATATGTTGAACAAATGTTGCAAAATTTTTTTTTCGTTTCGATTATAGTCGTTTTACCATCTTTATGGCATTCGCGACTAGATGTTGCAAAATGTATAATCCAATATAACCTAAATGTGTAATAAGTTTTTAACATGATAAAAAAAAACAATTAGAAAAAAAATTGACTCATAATTAATATTCTTATAAACACTTGCACAACATCAATGTAGGAGCAAATATTTCAAAAAATTCCCATTTTTACTTTGAAATTTTATTTTTATTTGAAACTTGTTAAAATCCCTTCGAAATAAAAACTAGAAACAGCTATAGTGTGTATAACACAATAAACTTGATTCAATTATTTAACCAATACATGCGTACACCTAAACATCTTTTAGGAATCATCATCTAGGATCGAACTAACACAGATGACGCAAATTTTGAGAATTGTCTCCATGGTTTCCTCATCGAGAGCTAGAAACAGTGGAATTTTGTAGTAACCGAAATTCAAAAAGTATCCTCTAGTCCTATTAGTACTGAGCCAATCGAACGGTAGATTCGATAACAATTTAACCTGTCTTTCGATGGAAGGTTCCGATTTCTTGTCGTCCGTTATTTGAATAACCGTACTAGGTCCAGGATTCGGGGCTGATCGTGGCGTGACCAAAATTTTGCCCAGCTCTCCAGGCCGTACGATGGCGTTTTTGTAATTGGCGAAGAATGTACCAGGACAAACGTGAGAAACCAAAGATTTCCATCGAGTTCCCTGTTTGAGACCTTCGGCTTTGCGCAGGATTTGCCTCAAGGGAGTTCGATAGATGCTTTGCTCGTATCGTTCCAGGACGTAGACCTTCTTCATGGTGTTAAAGATTTTTGATTCCTTCTGAATGGCTGCAATGTCACTGACTGCCAAACCGTTGATCAGATTCATGATGACGATTGTGGCGAAGAAGATGAACAACAGGAGAACGACCATTTGTTCCGGTGCTAGTTTCATGGAGGAAGCATCAATTTCTCCGATGGTCATGACTAAAGTTTTGAGGGACGCTTCCAACACCGAAGGGAAACGATTGATGGAGTTAGATTCCTCGGCAGAATTGTTTCCAACGTTCCCAGCTGACTTACGGGATGTTGAGCTTTTGTTTGAATGCTGCTTATCTACATTCCCATGAACATGGAATGTTAGATAGAAGCTATAGATAAAAGCTATCAGAAGCAGGGTAAAATGCAAAAGACTTTTTATAAAATTAATCGAGACTATTTTAAACATATACATGTACGTGCAAGAATTTTTAAACGGTAGCAGTGTAAGAAGTTGCATTGCAAAAATAATGACAGTTAGTGAGGAGAATATAGTATTGCAACCTCGCAACAGAACTGAGCCCATGAATACAATCAGCATCACGTCGAATATGTTTTCCGATAAATCCATCCAGGATATATATTGCAAACGAAGCATAAACACTTGCAGGACCTCTCTAAGAATCAGAAAAACGATCCCGACAAATGAAAGTCCACTCAGAACAACAGAGCTACTCTCGTTAACGCAAACTTGAAATGAATAAGCGCTAAAGCACAGCGATGCTAAAAGCATGAAGAAAACATTGATCAATCGGATCGCGGATAGACGTTTCCACTTGATGAGTACAAAAGTGTGCACTACCGGATGTAGAAGCAGTCGTTTCAGTTCCTCTGATTCGGCAATTATCAGGATTGGTTCGATTTCATTCGAGAAAGGATTTTTCTGTATTCTGTTTACATTGCTAGCCGTAGCTTCTAGAACTAGTTCCGAAAGACTGTCACATCCTTTTTGACTTTTATCTCTGATCCAATTCAGTAGTTCATTTGTGCGATTTATTATACGTTGCAGTCTGTTAGCATTTTCATCATAGCCTAATGCCATTATTTCACGAACTATTTTTTGCAACGTGCCCCGTGCTTCGTTGGATAACTTTTTCTTCGGTTTTTGAAAACCTTTGTCGTTTCGGAAGCCATGGAAATCGAAAACGACTTCAATTTTATCGACACTTTTTTCTCGGTCCCACGAAAGGCACTGATCGAAATACTTCTGCCAAAAGTCATATCCTCCAAAATGTAGCGGAGTTAGTCCAAGCTCATTTCTCATGGCAAGAAAGGCATTCTTTTGTTGGAGAAGCTTCAGTGCTATTTCCGTGTAGCCATGCTTAACTGCGACATGAAGGGCAGTGTTGCCAAATCTATCGCTGCGAGTAATGTCGATCTTCTGACCATTCTCGATCAGTGACTCTACACACTTGGTCAACTTATCGTGTTCCTCCGGTCTGTAACGTATTTTTTTAGCATTGGTAAGTGTTGTCACCAGTATGGGATCATCGTTAATCAATTCAAGATCTTTCACTTTCTTCAGGAGAAGGTTGACAATGACTATGTTTCCATTATCGCACGCTTTTTGCAACAGCCCTTTGAACTCCGTTCGATAGAACAATTCCTCGAAAGAACTTAAACTCTCTTCCGCTACCGGTTCTAAATATTGAACAGTTTTGAATATTTTATCTCCAGTGTGTTCGATAATCTTTTCAACGATTTCGCCTAAATCTTGCGATACGGCACTGTGGAGCAACAAATTTATAACACCTCTAATGGTTTCCTCCCCGTCCATCTTAAGTTTGGCTAAATTCTGAACGAACAATTCCAACTGTTCAAATTTGAGGTACATTTCCAACAACTCTACGGTCACTCTAGCATTTTCTTTTTCTTCATCGGGATAAAATTGCACCATTCTTACTGTTTCCTCCGAATGTGTCGAGTGTTCGACTTTGGAATGCACCGAAGCAAGTGGTCCATCATGCAATTCCATACACATGGTTCGAAAATCACTAGCCCCGTCAGCATCAACTTCCCGCAAAAGATCGTACGGAAGCACCAATCGACTATCGCATATGTTGAAGTCAGCTTTCTTCAGCAGGAGCTTCTCGATGTAAAGTTCTATAGTGTGCGAGTTCCAAGAATGTTGCTTATCTTCTTCAAATTTATGATCAAATAAGGCTCTGTACATTTCACAGAGATAAAATAGTGGCGTTTTGGATAGTTTATCTCGAACGTTTACAACAAGTTGATCTTGCTCGAGAAGGAAGTCTAGCAACGCTGTGTTGTTCTGTTCGACTGCATAATGCAACGATGTTTTAAGGTCCGGCAAAATCCTCTGTGAATTTTTATCAAAAATAAAGTTAGTTTAGGTTTCTAATATTTTACCTTGAAATTTGTAGTCACTTCATTCACAGCATCCTTAAACTGATTAAAAAAAATCTTTAACAAAGGCAGCTGCTCGTTGCTTTTGGCCAGCATCTCTCCCAATATGGGCTGCAGCTCAGAGTTGATAAGGAAGCTTTTCGCTTCCGGAATAGACCCAACGGCATCCCAATGTTCCAGCTCGTGGATGAGGGTTCGCATTTGATCGATTTTGTTGTCACTCAGTAAGTTTGACAAATTTTTCTCACAGTTACCTTCATCGATGTACTGAGTCATCAGGTTGATGGTTGCGGTCTGGAAAGAGTGAGAACCGTTTATTGAAACCATATGTTTCCTCGTTGGTGTTATTTTTGGAAATCTGAATGAGGGTCATAAACCAGAACCTGGATCTACAAATTTAACAAATACCAATACAACCGAAACTAACACCATTATAATTTTAGCTTAGCTAAGCTGGATTAACTGCTCACATCCATCTTAAATCATTGAACTCGTAACTATGTATTAAAAGTTATCATAGGAAAGAGTGAACCAGAAATTGTAGGACCCTCTCAGAATTCAATGATACTTTGTGAGCAAAAAATTCTGATCTAGTAAAGCAACTTATCATACTAACTTTTCCAAAAAAAAACATACCTTGACTAACTTTTGAAAAGGGCCAAACTTGTAAATTCTCTATTTGAAACGGCTCATACCTTTAGGCTTTAAGAAGCCAAACTGTTACAATTACTGTTACAATTGTGTGCTTATTTCTAGTTCACTTTTAAAGAAAAAAAGAAGGAAATAGATAGGGAAATATGAAAATAAAAAGAATTATAGACTAAGATCAATAGCTTTTAGGAAAAGGTATGTTTCGAACATGTCAAAAAAATTATAAACATTTATAGCTCGAATATTATAATTCACACAAATGTGGTTCATGAGAGTGTCTTGGGAAATTATTGACTTTTTAGAAACAAAAATTGAATTTTGGTTTTTGAAAACCTACACTAAGAAAAATGATTTTCAAAACCTAAAACTCAAATTTGTTAGAATAGACAGTGAATAGCCCCTCGTATCTTATCCGTTGGGAACGTTATGCGTAACGTACATCGTTTGGCACCCGTTTTTTTTTCATCACTCTAGTACAGTTCTTCGAACCGAACACTTCGTTCATTTATTTTCTCATAAAGTTTAATGCGTTAAACCGTGTTTCTTTTATTTTCTCCCGATTGATGGCCGCCTACCTATTAAAATTCACAAAAAAATGCCATTTCAGAATTTTGATGAAATTTTTTTCCAGAACAAACTAAACAAATACAAATACAACCGAAACTAACATCATTATTATTTTAGCTTAGCTCAGCTCTATCGATCAATATTGTTGACAGTTAAACTGACCTGCTCGATCTTTTAGCGGCATTGTTGCATTAGTATTTGCACCACTGAGGAGGCAAGAAATACCATAAAATAATCGGATATCTCCATTGGTGCGGTTCTTTCTCCCTCTTCGACTAGAGAGTTGTTTATTGTTTATTTTTTATAAAAAAAAGACCATCTGACGTAAGTGTCTTAGTGGTTTACTTCAATCTAGGTCTATCTAAACGTACATTTTGAGTTTTCTAATTAGCTGTTTTTAACTGGTCGCTTATGTTAGATTCGATCAAGCGTTTAAATGTAGCAGTTGAGACATATATTTATTTATTGTTAATAAATCAACGGATCACGTATTGATCCTAATGATTAGACTTAAAAGTAACATTAATGTAAAATAACAGAAAATCACATACTACAGACTACACAGTTCTTAACATAGCTAAAATTCTTCTTTTAAACATATTCCTGGAGGTATCAAAGTCGAAGAGCGCTGAGAAACGGTTGAATGTCCTTGTAATACCAATCAGGGCACTATTGGCTCCACAGTTGTTCTGGCGAAGAGGAATGTGAAGCTGAAGGTTCCGATCTCTTAGTCCTGGAGGTCGAACGCACAAATTGATAGTTTCCAGCAGCATGGGGCAGTCTATATTCGAAGCCAGAAGATCGGAGACTAATAGTGCTCGAATGGTAGCTCGCCGGGCTTGTAGCGTGTCCAAGGATATGAGGTTGCAACGATTCTCGTATCGAGGAAGGCGAAACGCATCTTGCCAATTCAAGTGTCTCAAAGCGTAACGTATAAAGCGTCTTTGGATGACCTCGATTCGATCAGCACCATTCTGATAATAGGGACTCCATACGGCAGATGCATACTCCAAAGTTGAGCGGACAAGGCTACAATAGAGACTTTTCAGGCAGTAAATGTCTTTGAAGTCTTTAGTCACGCGAAAGATGAATCCAAGACTTCTCGACGCTTCGTCCACTACATAGTTAGTGTGCGACTTAAAGTCCAACTGTTGATCAAGAATTACACCCAAGTCATTTACGTGCTTTGTTCGAGCAATTATCTGGTTTCCAAGAAGATAATCAGCAATAACAGGAACCCGTTTACGGGAAAAGGTGATGACCGAGCATTTTTTGCGATTATATGGCAGGCAGTTGTCGTCGCACCAATTGGAAAAATTATCAAACTGTCGCTGTAAAAGTACAGTGTCTCCAGAACATTTTATAGTGTAGAAAAGCTTCAGATCATCTGCATAGGCGAGTTTTGGACCGTCAAGTAGAAAAAGCACGTCATTGAAGTAAATCAGGAACACGACAGGGCTGAGGTGGCTGCCTTGAGGCACGCCAGATGTGGCAGAGAATTGTTCGGAACATGAGTTACCAGATCTTACAGAGAATTTGCGTTCAGTGAGGTAACTGCGAAACCAATCTAATAAGGACCCGCAGATTCCCAGCCTCTCCAGCTTCGCAATAGCTATTTCGTGGTTCACCTTGTCAAAAGCAGCTGACAAATGAATGGCATCGACTTGAAAACCGGCAGCAAAACTGTCTTGCACGAAAGATGTGAATGTCAATAAGTTCGTAGTCGTAGAGCGCTTGGGCATAAATCCATATTGATCATTACATATATATTGCTTGCAAAACGAGAAAATTGGGTCAATGATAACAAGTTCGAACAATTTAGCTACTGCACACAAAGCCGATATTCCTCTGTAGTTATTAATATCCCTCCTTTCGCCTTTTTTGTAAACCGGGAACATAAAAGCGGTCTTCCACAACGATGGAAAGATAGCTTTGTCTAGCGATGCGTCAAATATGCGTTTGATAGGAATTACTAAATGAGGCATGAAGCATTTAAAAAAAGTAGCTAGTATGCCATCGGGGCCCGGGGAAACAGAATTTTTTAGTCTAACAGTCGCCTGTGGTTTAAAAGGGTATTCAATGATGGAACGTTTCTAGTTGCACTAGTTATTCTATCTGAGGATATGGGTCCGGAAGAGAAGACGCTAGAAAACTTTTTAGCAAAAAGATTGCATATATCGTGGTCCGAAGAGGCCGTCTCGTCATCCAGAAACAAGTTAGTTGGTAATCCCGACTCTTTCCGCTGGTCTTTGACGTGTTTCCAAAAAGACTTAGGGTTTTGTTTAAAATTCCGTTGCAATCGCGATAAGTAGTTCTGGTAGCATTTGGCGCTGCTATTTTTAAACGCTGAATTCAGCTTACGAAATTCATCCTTTGAGGAGGGTGATTTAAGCCTGTTGTAGTTTCGAAGAGCTTTGCGCTTCAAGGTTTTCAAACGTTTCAAATCTTTGGTAATCCAAGGCGCTCGAGCATTTTCAGCGGCAAGACGTTTCGGCACATGTAGATCGATTATGTGATTTATGATGTGAGTAAATTTTTCTGCGGCAACGTTGGGATCGGATCGATCAAGCTCAGCTTCCCAATCAACAGAGTCAAGCTTGTGAGAAATAGCTAGAAATCGGCATTTTTAAAATCAAGGAAGAAAGATGTCGGTATCTCTGAGCGGGAATTGAAAACGGATATCTGCATCGAGATCAGCAGCGCAGGGTGGTGACGAACACACTTGACTAGAGGTGCAGGCGCTGGTTCAACCGTCATAGTCTGGAACCCATCGCTGGAGAAACATAAATCAAGCATTCGACCGTTTTCATTCACAACGCTATTGATCTGGCGAAGAGTTGCGGTGCTTAAAGCGTCGATAATAATGTTTGAGGCAGTTGAGAATGAAGAACATGTAGGGTCAGGATACAGAAAGCCTCCCTGCGATGGGCACCACTTTATGCCCGGAAAATTGAAATCACCGATGACTAAGAGGTCGTCTTCGGGGCAAGTTAGAGACAGTATTTTAACAAGGCTCTGAGAAAAACATTCAGCTAAATTCAAATCTCACACGCAATCAGGGGGCAGATATACAACACAAACGTAGAGTTTTCGGTTACCTAAGTTTATGCAGGTCCACACAATTTCCAAGCACTCAAAGGATTGATCGTTGATAAGCACGGCTGAGAGCGTAGATTTAATGGCTAGTAAAACACCGCCTCCAGTTGACTTCCGGCTGTTACGCGGGCCCCTATCGCAACGGAACACATCATCATTATAGTCAAAGAGAGCATAATGGCGTAAGAAGCTAATATTTGCGTAACGTAAGGGGTCGTTGCTGCCATAGCGTGTATTTCTTGATTCCAGTGAAGGCCAGTCACGATTTCGCAGAGCTCTTTCTGGAGCATAAATATTACAGCGGGAGAGTATCGTCGATTTCGTTTCTGAGAATTTTAGCCACCAATAGTGATTGACCGATGGAATGGTGATCCGACAGCGTGTGAAAGCCAAGCAAAGCGCAATGTGTGCATAAGGTGTCAGGTTTCGAGGATTATCCCACGGTAGATCACGCAGAGCATAACGAACGAATATCTGTTGAACCGCTTCAAAACGCGCTACCAATGTAGCTTCAAATAGCCACCACACCAGATTTGCAGATTCTAGTATTGAACCGACCAGGCAGCAATATAGAGCTCGTTGGCAAACAGCATCTGTGAATTCTTTACTCAGACGTATGACAAATCCCAGCATTCGGTTAGCCTTTTCAGGTGTAGCACAGTAGTGACGCTTAAATGTCATATGACTATCTAAAACAACGCCAAGGTCCTTTATTTGATCAACACGATGTAGAAATTCGCCCTGGATATTCTGGTCGTACTAAAATGGAAGTTTCTTGCGTCCAAATGTGATGGTGCAGCACTTAGAGACGCTTAAGGCCATTAGTTTAACAGTACATTGATTTACAACCGTATCGAGGAATCGCTGTAATTCCTGACAATCTGCCAAGCTGTTAACGATCAAAAAATGTTTAAATCGTCCACGAACATGAGTACTCCGCATCCAACAAGCAACATGTTAATTTCATAACAGAACAGGGTAAACAATAAAGGGCCCAAATTACTTCCTTGCTGTACCCCTGAAGTCGGAAAGAAATCTGGAGATTCAGAAGATCCAATTTTAGCAGCAAGACGACGATTAGTTAGGTAGCTTCTGATCTAGGCGTAAAATCTCTCAGATAATCCCTGGCGTTTCAACTTTAAAAGTAAATTAAGTGAGTCAAATGCCGCAGTGATGTCCGTGTAAATTGCGTCGACTTGTTTGCCACAATCCATATTGCATATGCAGAATGATGTAAACACTGCCAGGTTTGAGATAACAGAGCGTTTCGGAAAAAATCCATGTTGATTGTCCGAAATCCAGTTCCAGCAGGCTGAAAACATACCATCGTTGACAATTCTCTCTTAGACCTTCGAGCAGGCAGTAAGCGATGTGACACCCCGATTATTGCGCACCTCTTGCTTATCACCCTTTTGAAAGATTCGGCTCCAGAAGAATCTTTTCCAGGAGGCAGGAAACTGATGTTGTTGTAAGGACTGATTGAAAATACAAGTCAGGGGCTTTACAAGTAAAGTGCAACACTTTTTTAACACACACGCAGGTGTTCCATCCTGTCCAGCTGAGGTAGAGTACTTCAAATTTTTTTTATAGCCTCGAAAACCATTTCCTCGCTAACAAGAAACTCCTCGAGATTGAACACATCGGTGAGCAATCGTGTGCCAGCTGCGCTAATTTGATCTCCAGTTGGCGATTGAATTGAAAATACTCTGGAGAAATGTTTTGCAAAAAGAGCACATTTATCAGCAGGTGATTTAGCAATTCTATCATCAAATGTACCTCCGCAGGTAGACCGGATTCCTTTCGTTTGTTATTCACGAAATTCCAAAACTTTATCGGGTTCCGACGAAGTTCACTTTTAGTACGATTGACATAACGGCGATAGCATAATCGATTGTAGATTCGATTTTGTCTGGTAGCATCGTTAAGTCTCTTTTTAATGAATGGACATCTAGAATTTATAAATGTTCGTAGAAATTTCGATCGTTTTAAACGAGAATTGGTCCAAGAAGGTCTGAGTGGAGGGCGAGCCATGGGCACAGATGTGTCAAAAACATCCTCCATAACTGCGCAAAATGAATTCACGGCTACATCTACACTAGTACATCTTTGAAGATTTGTCCAGTTCACTTCAGATAGAACTAGGTTCATGAGATCGAAATCAGCCCTACGAAAGTCACGTGCAGATGAGTCAAAAGCCTCTACAAAAGCGACCGGACTCGGGAATGAAATGATGAACTTAAGCGGAGGATGGTAAATATACGTCAATTGGGACAACGGCATCGCTTGCTTTAATAACTGGGCTGTTCAAGATTGATAGGTACGTGAAAACCAAATCCAACGTCCGATTTTGAAGGTTTTGTACACCATTCCGTTGATGAATTCCGTTCAATACAGTGCCGTCCAAAAAAGTAGCACCAGCCATTTGAGTACGGAAGCAGAACCGATCACTAATTTGTTGCTATGACTAGGAACTAGAAACCCACAATAATTGTGGTTGATTAAAATCACCAAGGAAAATAATACCATATGATGGCTTCCAATTCCAGTCCAGTTTGTCCAGGCTATCTTGTCTCGCCTACAAGCTCGTTTAACTGACTTTTCCAGCTCCACATATCGTATGCGGATTCGGTACATGCCTGCTCAATTTCGACAATTGCCTATCTCCGAGCATCCAGGTTTCATCCGACATCCATTTACTTCACCGAGAGTATCATGGCTTGTCGTGATAAAGGCATTCTTGATTCCACACCACTGTTCTTAGACTGTACCGTATGTTGGCAGTTTCGAGGCTTGGGTTTCAAGCTGTTCAACGTATGTCCTTCTAACCTTTGGTTTTCTAACCGGCGGACGTCGTATCGACACCCGACTTTATCCTCGCGCCTTTGGACACGTGTATCTCTTACTCGTATCTTGCCAAGGACGAGGTGATGGTCAGATGTAATGTCTGCGCTTCGTTTGTTGCGGACACCAAGAAGCTTTCTTCTCCATTTTCGGCTGATGCAGATGTGGTCAGTTTAATTTTCTGTTCGGCCATCTCGGGATACCCAAGTGACCCTACGTGCTGGTCGATGAGGGAAGATCGATCCACCGATCACCATGTTGCCTCAAAATTCTCCATGTTCGCTCATCTGTCCTAGACCATGGCGCCACATGATGTGCTCAAGGTCCTGATTTTCGGAGCCAATTTTTGCGTTAAGTCACCTAAGTGGATTTGAATGTAACCCTTCCGAATAATCACAACCCCGCTCTTCATTTGACTGTACAACTGCTCTTTCTCCTGCAAAACGGCAACGCCAGTTGGCGCATAACATTGAAATTCATTTTAAAATTCACACAATCAATTATAGTAATCTCGATGAAAATTCTTTTAAAAAATGGTCTTAACCACGTAACAATGTATGCACATTTTCCACGCACTGTATGGGAGAGTGGGGATACTTGATCCCCTTTTCTTATTTTCACCATATCTTTTTGGAAAAAATTAGCAACTTGCACCCTTTTATATTTTCTGACAGCGTGTAACTTCAAGTTTCTATGCTTTTAAAATTAGAACGATACTAGAACCCGTAGATGAACTAGAAGCATTTTCGTGGAAGTAAAAAAAATGCGATATTTTTGAAGTTAAGCGAGACTTGATCCTCAATTGAAGGAGACTTGATCTTTTATTCAGGAAGCCCTAATCCTTGCAAAAAATCAACAAAACTCAAGATAGAATGTAAATTGACTATTTCGGTCATGTTTGTTCTCATTTCGCAATCTATAATTGTCAGAAAAAAAATCTATAACTTATTCCCAACCCTTAAGACATTGCATACTTACGGGCGCAATTTTCTATGATTAAGAGAAAATCAATTATTTTAGCCCTTTTCTTCAGATAGTTGATGGATGAATATTAGCTATTGGATAAATATTAGTAATCTTGTAATCAACAATGACCACGATCCATTGAGAAGAAGAATATACCGGGATCTTTTGTACCCAAATATTAGGGATCAATAGTACCTATAATCAACATTTTAGAAAACCTTTTCTGAAAAAAGTTGAGAATTTTCCATCGCCTTGAAAATATGGTATTATGATTTTCATATGACCCTCGAAAGATTGATATGTTGGAATGAATATTTTTGTTGTAATTTTTCCATGTAAGGAACATTTAGAAGTGATGAAAAAAGATCTTCAAGTCACATTTTGTGAAATTTTTCAAACAAAGTTCAATAACCCAAAAACTTATTTTGTTAAAATTTTTTGAATTTTCAACCATTGCTGTTTTGCTCCATTTGGCACATTTTCTAGAACATTTGATCTTTGTACGACATTCCAGTGTCGAGATATTGCTAAGGAATCAAGTATCCCCAGGGATCAAGTATCCTCATTTTCCCCTACATATACTCTCCTAGTATCGATCACTCACCTGCAGTATATTTCTAACGAATTTCGCCTCACCGATGAGCTTTTCATCCAGCTTATACTGACGTTCCTTGTCCTTCTTCTCTTTTCGGTTGTCATCGTTACGCACCGGTATGGTTCCGATTGGAGGCCCTTCATTGCGGTAGTTGATAAGATTAGTATCCTGGTCCAAGTCGTTGTAGGAGGGTTTGGGAGTTGGGCCCCCAAAACCTTTGCGAAAAAGACGCTTCACTTCCTGTTCCATGGCAGTATCCGGTTTTGGGATTTCCACTAAGGCCTTAGCAGCTGAAAAGAAAAAAAAACTCACTATACTAAAGCCAATTACATGTATAATTTTTCAAAGATACTTACCAGTGGAAGTCATTTTTAAAAGGTGGAATACAATCACATTAATTGCTCTCCACCCGAATCGTTCGAACGTCCAACGGAAAAAACGTGTACAGGTCAAATAAAACTTTCCCGTCACTGTGAAGAGTCGTGCAAAAGACTGAATGCTCTCAGCTCTGAACAGTCAAATCAACTCCTTTTTCGGGATTCCCCATGCTGCTTACCTACACGCATCCAATGTTTGTCCAACTCATTGAAGTTTTTTCGCAGAATTGGAGCTTCGACGCACCGTCTAAACTTGAACGAAGCCCATGAAACCGAACTCGACCGCTTTTAGTTGAGAGCTTCTACCGGTTTTCTGATGAAGTTTCCCACAATTTCCACCACATTACCTAAATACTGACTCTCGTATAAGCATAATGGCATACAATTTGTGAAAGTTTGTTTGGATTCGATTGTTCAGATCACGCAATGCAAAATATGCTTATCTTTGATAAGCGAGAACATCGACTGGAGATATCATTTAGGTTTCAAGTATTGGCAAGAGAACAGTGAGGGATTCGAGATAAGAAAAAGTGATTTCTGTTTATTTGTTTGTTTACGATTAACTTAGCCGTCTTCCGACCAGAGGACTGAAACGGCTGTCAAATCGCTAGCAAACGCACCGTACCAAAATTTTGGTATCAGACCGTCAGTGTGGTTCCCGAAATGAAATAAGTTCCCCCAAAATAGGGTTACATACAAATTGCAAAACGCATCTGTTGTTGCCATACTGCCATCATTTTAACTTTATTCTTGTTAAATTGTTTATGCCAAACCATAATTTATTAATGTTACCCAAGATTCCTCTGATTAACATTCCCAAGCGGCAGAAGCCATGTTAAGGGTTATCAAAACATTTCCTCTGGTTGATATTTCCTGCATACGTAAATACCATATGCTGAATCTTCCGTGTTATTCTCTTCTGATTTCGTTAATAGTAACGTGCATATCGCGTCATAGTTTAATGTGTCTCTGCTAAAACAGATGATATACTATATCTGGAAGATTTTAAGAATCTTCTAAATACCGAATCGATAAATTTAGCAACGCGCTGGAATGATGAAAAACTATTCCTGGAAGATACAATTAACGGTCCTTTAAATAATTTGAGGTTTTTTGCAACAAGCCTTAAGTTCTTTGCTGCCACGTCAACACACGTGGTTTAATTCGTGAAAAAAAACCCAGGCAGGTTTCGGGTCAATCTCGTGAAGCTGGAAAGGGAGAAAGGACGGATCATTAGGCGACACGGTGCCAGCTTTGCCGGTAATGGTGAGTAACCTTAGATATTCATTTAATACTTAAATATGAGCAAAAATTAATGGTTCTTCCAAAACAATGTTCTTTCAAAACAATGTTCTTTCAAAACAATGTTCTTTCAGGGGCTGTTAAGCGATTGGAGGCCACGGAAAATCACCGAAGGAAGATGGCGAGATATGGCATTTTATCGCCCGAGAAGCGTGGCAAATTCAAGGACAATCAAGCACCACCACTGGAAAACCGCGGAACGGCGTCAAACAAGAGTTGGATCGCACGACCGTGGCCAAACTCAGTGTTTGTGGTTAATTGTGTTACAACGGCAGCTTCTAGATAGAACCGACGAACGGTCGGATGATTATTTTTAAGTGAAGTGCTATTGAAAAGTTATAAGAAAAATTGCAAAATTGTTAATTGTTTTCACTTCGAAATATTTGAAAAAAAAATGTGTAAAATAATGTTTTTCTTTAAATCCGAAAATTTAACTTCAACAAGATAGCATGACCAAAACCCCAGAATGATTTTGAATATTTTCATGTTTAGTTTACGATATGCGGTATCGTCATCATTTTATGATTGGATCATTAGATGAAGATAACACGTATGATCCACTCGTTTTAGAACGAGTAAAAAGGGAAAAAAAGGAATGGTTACTTTACTTAACGAACCGTTCCCTATATCGTAAAGTGTGCCCAAACGATTCCATTCCATTAAAAAATTATTATGTCAATGGTACACGAACAATCCAACTATAAATGCAATCTTTTGTGTGTCTTCGGAAGAAGATAATAGAAATAGTCATTGTATAATACTATTTTTTTGCGGGGTTGCAATAAAGACGTCACATTGCCCCTTTACGAAAAAATACGAAAGGAATTGTTACAAAGTTCAAATTAAGACATTTTATATATTAAGTTTATTTTTGAAACAAATTGCCTAACAATATAGGTTAATACGAGCTTAAACTTTTATTATCAACCTTATTCGTCTACAACAAAGTTGTTTACAAACAATGCTATGGAGCTCCAATGAATTCGCCTCTCTAGGCAATCCTCTCGGAACTTACTTTGGAGAAGACGAGGCAAATCGAAATGATACTCTATCGTAGGTATGTAGATGATTGTATGTGATTGTATGATGAGATTGTTTAAGTGATCACATAGCAGTGATTAAAAAACTTTTAAGAATTTTTATATCAAACTCCAATTTACTATCGAGTTAGAAACTGATGAAAAAAAATTAAGTTTCTTGGCATGCTAGTGAAAAGATATAAAGAAAAAAATAGATAAAACTTGGCTTCCAAAACCAAATTATGGTCGATATCTGGATTCAGATAACGTAATACAGCCATTGCTTTAATTGGTCACTAGACTGAGTCGATTTGGGGTCATTTTTGAATTTTTCAAACCCTGGGGTCTTAAAAGCTTTGTTTTGGTCCAAAACTCATCCATGATTTTTTGCAGAATTTTCAAGTAACGTTTACATGAGTAAATTTGAACTTTTAGGTTTGTATGGAAAATTTGAATATTTTGTACTGAAAAATCAACATCATTTTTGTTTTTTCTGTGGAACCGATCATGCTTATAGTTTTTGTGCCAATTTATAAATTTCTTACAGGAAATTTTCCGCTGAACAACTTTGTCGAATATCATAACTTCGTATCTTTTTAGACAAAAAAGTTATTAGCTCTTTAACAGGTGTATGTCTTTTTGCATTGATAAACAAGAAATTCAATTGACACCACTGCTGGGTGTCTAGCGAAGTATTGCAAGGCCACTTTTCATGCCATACTTCGTGGAACACAAGCAGTGGTGTCAATTGTATTCATGGTTTATCAATCCAAAAAGACATACACCTGTTGCACAGCTAATAACTTTTTTGTCAAAAAAGATACGAAGTTATGATATTGGACAAAGTTGTTCAGCTGAAAATTTACTGTAAGAAATTTATAAATTGGCACAAAAACTATTAGCATGATCGGTTCCACAGAAGAAACAAAAATGATGTTGATTTTTCAGTACAAAATATTCAATTTTTCCTTACAAACCTAAAAGTTCAAATTTACTCATGTAAACGTTACTTGAAAATTCTGCAAAAAATCATGGATGAGTTTTGGACCAAAACAAAGCTTTTAAGACCCCAGGGTTTGAGAAATTCAAAAATGACCCCAAATCGACTCAGTCTATTGGTCACGCTATCAAATTTACCGATAGAAAGGATAGACCAGCATAGAATAGATGATTGAAAAAAAACATTTTTTTTAAAACAACTGCCGGTCTTACTTAACTGATTCAGTCATCAAGGATAGGGTACATAAACATTACAAAACAATAAAAAATTGGTTTCAGAAGATATATTTCGACACCATATGTACCATTGTACCTTGATTGAGCGAAAAAACTGCCATAAAAAATATTAGTCAAACATGATATGACTCTCGCCGTCAAATCAAAAGAAAAAAAAACACGAAGTGTCCTTAAAAATGAAGGACCCTATTCCGAAATAAGAATAACGCAACGTAGTACAACCTGTATACATATCTCAGGTGGCGATGGAAATCCCGTGCTTGTAAGTTTTTTTTCTTGTAGTAAGTTTTTTTTTGTAAACATTGTAACAATGACAATTCGTGACGTCAGTTGCATTTTCAACCAAACAACCATCAACAGCGAAAATTAAAGAAAAAACATCATTGCCAACTGCTATTTACGATTCTCGCCTAGGATACATAAACATCCTGGCAAGTGACGTACATTGGCCAAACAGGTAGAATCCTTGGGAGAAGATTGTATAAATATGGAAAATTGATGACAAAAAACGAACCATAAGCGCAATTCTGCTTCGATTAAAAAAAAACAGAGTTCTCAAAAGTAATCTGGGAACTTGGGAATTCGGGAAACGAGAGAGGTAGCCAAAAACCTACACTTACAAATCAAGCCTCGTCCACATTAGGTAACTTGAACTACGATTTCGTTGGCTGAGACCTAGGTGAGGCAAATAGAAATTCGCTGCAGCATTTTTGCAGCTTTTTTCACTTTCCGATAAAAAAAAAAACTGAGCAGTTTTTGAAAAGAGTTGTAATCGTTTAAAAAAAAGTCATGCCGGATCCGAACAAAACATTTTTTTATGCATAAATAAGGCACGCTCAGTTTGAAGAAAAACTTTCATAATGTCTTAAAACAAGTTTTAATAATGATCATTTTTTAGAAACAAAGTTTGTTACTCACTCACTGGTCGGTGATTTAATAAGACCAATTTATCATTTTAAGCAATTTTTTCTGATTTTTTTTCTGTTTTTCAGACCTGTGCTTGTATGTTAACATTTTGAAATACACGAAGAGATGCATGTCTCAAGTCTCTCGACAAGTATGGGAGCCAATCAACAACCAGAATGTAAACATAAACTATTCTCATCAACCGAAATCGCAATCAAGTTGCCGAATGTGGACTAGCTTTCAGAGGAAAGTAGCGATTTCATTGTAGCTACCAGGGCGAGTACAGCTACGGGTGTGTTAATATACCAAAACACGGAATCGACCATCTTGTGATAGGCAATCGTAATCGTAGGGATGGTAGACGAACAACTGGCTGTCAAAAAGCGCTCCGTCTCTACCCTCCACCACTGAGAAACTTTTAGTACCCCTGGCCTACTTTTCCTCAAAATGCTTACACCCTAGCTATAAGCTACCTACAACCAAGGTTGTTAACATTTTTTCTCAAAATTCAGGAAACCTTGAGTATAAACAAGCGACATTCAGCGCTTTGAAACGATGAGTGTTAAATTGATACTTTTTGATCCCTTAAGGAATTTTTTTGTCAGGGCTTTCTGTGAGCATCTTTGAAAAGTAATGATGCAAAATTATAGTTATCGCGAATTCACTGGGGATCTAAGACGATTTTTTTGTATTAGGGTGTGTCTGAATAAAGTTACAATCCACCAAACATTCAACAATGTCATATTGACACGCTAGGACGGATTAGGGTAAGAATATACACTGTATCAAAAAATTGTCCGTACAGCACGTACCGTAAACTGGGGGAACTTTGATCAGCGGGGTAACTTTGATCAACATGAAATTTTTGCAGATAATCATCATTAACTAAGTATAAAGTTAAAATATCTGAAAATTGTTTACTACGTTTGAAAGCCTGTAAATTGAGTTTCAAATAAGCTAAATTTGGTTTTTATTAAGAGATTTTTTATATAACTTAAAATATATTTTTAAAATCTTAAAATATCCGGTTTTTCGAAGGCTCACTAACAAACATCTCTCCTGATCAAATTTAAGCATTTAGGAGCAAATGGGTTGTTCAATGTGAAAGTTCAACTATTTTTCTTGGTTTAGGTTAAGTTTAAGTGTTATTTTTATGGTCATTTGATGATAGTTTTTGGATTTTGAAAAAAAACGGTCATTTTCCATGAAAAAGCCTGTATATGACAAATGGCTTAAAACCCTATATAATGGTAAAGTTTGAAGGAAAAAAGAACGTGGGAACAGTACGAGGACTTAGGGAATTGCATGAAGGTAAAATTTTATTTGATTTCGAGGCCAAAAAATATTGAGAAATGTTTACAATTTTTGCCCCTAAATGTATGCAGCAACATTATCCATCTTTCGAGTATATTTGTTTTTGATAGAAAACGTTGAAAAATTCAATTGAGTCCAAACAAAAAATTACAGTTATCGATGTTTTGAGCCTTCTGTGCTTAATGGCATCAAAACAATAAATTTGGAGATGTTGAGATACGTAAAAACCATAGTGATCAAAGTTACCCCGAAACTCGAAATCTGGTTTTGTAACAAACATTTAATTATGACCACAAATGTCGTTTGAATTTACTGCAATCCATAATTATGTTTAAAACTCCTTACCTCAGTAAGGGTTTTAAAGCTTTTAGGTATTACGAAAAAGCAACCCCTTTCAAAATATTCTAAAATGAATGAAAAAAGTGATCAAAGTTCCCCCAGTTTACGGTACCTTGAAATCCAAACAATCAAAAAGTGCACTTTTTCAGTCAATAAAAATACTACAATTACATCATTCGCTTCAGAAACTAGTCCTTTTTGTAGATCTGTATTAAAAATGTTTGTGAATTAAACCCTAAACATAATCCAATTCATTTTGTATAGAAAGTCCCAAAAACGACGTCAAAAAATTGTCCGTACACTGAGGCCTTTGTCAAATATTAGTCAAGTAAACAGTTATCTGTCAGTCTGTCAAACGCAGAAACGTGAATTGAATCTCAGCAAAGACAATTTTCAGTGGTCTGAGCGATAAATACGGTAAAATGAATTTTATTTAGCATAAATCCATAGATTTCAACAATTTGTGGATTAAATTTACAGGAAAATGTCTGCTCCTCACCAAAAAAATACCCGTTAACATCCGGAAACTGATTGTTGACCTGAAGAATGACGGTAAAAGCTTGTCCGATATTTATTTATTTACTTGTCTTCGAATTACGCATAGAATAGTAAAACGTCCATGATCGTCGGATAAGTATGACCTTCAGAACTTTAAGAAGACTAACTCCCAGGAGACTTATCGTATAAGCTGATGGTTAGTTTGATCGTATTTTCGGGTCAGAACCAAACAATCATATTTATATTCCTGTGGACGCGTAATATGACTGATAAATCTATTTATTTTTCTCCGTGAATGAATGTCCACCAGACCCAAAAATATTAAATTTGCTTTCGTCAGTAAATATGACGTTCTGCCAGAACTCTTCCGGTTCCAGGACATACTTTTGAGCGTATTCCAGCCGCTTTTTCTTATTTTTAACAGATATAAACGGATTCTTCAGAGCAACACGACCTCGGTATTTTTTCTCATGAAGTATGTTCCGTACAGTTTGAGGATTAACCTGTATGTTTTCAAAATTCTTCAGGCAGTCTGCTAGTTTCGGGGCACTGATTTTAGCTTTCTGACTGATTTCCCTGACAATGACGCGATGGTGACGATCCGTAAGCTTCAGTTTGCGGCCTCTTCCTTGAGTGGTCTTCAGGGAGTTAGTCTTCTTAAAGTTCTGAAGGACATATCTAACCGACGATCGTGGCCGTTTTACTATACCTGCAATTTCGGACAAGCTTTTACCGTCATTCTTCAGGTCAGCAATCAGTTTCCGGATGTCAACGGGTATTTTTTTGTGAGGAGCAGACATTTTCTTGTTAACTTTTGTGGATTTAATTAACAGGAAAATGTCTGCTTTTCACAGAAAAAAATCCCCGTTGACATCCGGAAACACTGCGAGAAATAATCAATAAGTGATAACACAAAAAAGATTGTTTTAGGTTCGAAACGGGTCGTAGCAAGTAGAAATGGATTGACAGTTGATCACCTGTCTCTTTCCAATTGACTTCGACCCATTTCTACCAGGTCAAAACGAATCCTGCTGCCGAGCTGGATCGGCCTTGCTCATTTGAATAACAACATGATTAGTTTCGACCAAAACCATGGGTCGTTGAACATCTACCAGTTCACAAAAACCAGTTGGAACCGATTTTTACCAACGATTGAACGAAGCTATTATGAACGAATTCGTGGGGGCCGTTGTTGGATTAGTGAGACAAGTTTATCTAGAGACGGCCAACTTGAGGAACTCAGAAAGGGCCACATTTCGGAGCGGGGGTCATAATAAGGAGCGTTTCAATCAATAGTTTGATCGGATTTATCTCAAGTTATCCAAAACTTTGAAGCTGTAACATATTTTTACTGTAACTCAAGATAGTAAGCAACCACATTTGTCGAAAGACATTCTTGGGTGCTCTATACAGAAAGGTTACAATCATGGTAATCTAGTCAACCATGCCTTAGGGGTGTGTGATTTTTTTTTTAGTTTAAGCATTTTTAATGAAATTATACGAAAAGATTTCAACATACAAAATACTTCAAACAAAACTGATGCCTGCTCACGGACATATATTTTTTATACACACATTTGTAGAAATATTCAATAAAATCAGTATTTGTCTTGATAGGCGCATATAGCCTGCTTGCCCCCCTATGTATGTTTCTCTTCTATTCCGCAGTTTTATTATTGCTCCGCGCATTTTTTTCCCCGTCCCTATGATTCCCTGTCATCGGTCCTGGGATTCGGTTCAGTACATCCCGGGAAGGCCTCCGCCTGTGCGTATATCATAAGAGGCCGCCTGCCGCCAGCCGCCTCATCATCGCATACGTCTCCTTCTTGAGGGCTCGGTATGAGCGATTGCTTTTTTCCCGAACCCTCGTCAAGGCTGAGTTTTTTTTTATGTTCGGTTCGGCATTGGTTGATTTTTATCACTTGAATAAGCGCTCCTTCTGATCGGGCGCCATTTTATCAAAAGATAATTTTCTGGATGTGTTATTGTGTTCTTACATCGAGGTACTGTTTGATTTTTCTTTTTCATTTTCATCTCAAAATTAAAAAAAAACTTTCCATCCAAAACGAAATAATTATACAAACACTAATAAGTAGAACTGTACCGAAAATGGCAGACCGAATACTGCTGTTATATCATTCAAACTTTAATTTCCGGTGCCTGTGTAATAAAAACTGATTGTGTAATTTTGACATTCGTCAGATTTAGTCTTTTACCTCTAGCTTTGGTGATATGACGAGTAAAAATTTTAAAATTGGTTTGTTTTGGGTAAAATCGAACTTTGATTACTGATAAACTTATAAACCTACAGGAAAACAAAAAGCTGATGGATGGATAATTTATTATCCATTATCCAAGGATTCATATCTTATCAAGATGTTTTGTTACAGAGAGACGCTTCCGAAAAAATTATTTTACCACTTTTATAAATTTGAATGGCTGAGTTTGAAGTCCTGGAAAAAGTTGATTATTAAGTTTAAATCTTTATTTTTATTATATTTGTGATGTTGTACAGTTTTTCCAAAAAAGTGTACAAAATTGGTCAATGAATTTTTACCTTTCATTCAAAAGCAAATTCGTAAACAGGAGCTGATAAAAAAAAATTGATGAATATTTGTAATCAGCACCCCAAAATTATTCAAAAATGTGAATTTGGTTGCCTTGTGCTATGAGCTCCTCAAAAAAGATAAGTTTAGTAGACTTAGTCTATTTTAGAAAATGAATGATTTTGTAGATTTGCCATGAATCGAAATCCTAATGCATTGAGCCTTCTTTCCGCAGGCATTCAATTTAAAGAACTTTTTACCAGACTTCTCAGCCAAACTTAACCCATATATTTGGAATACAAAGAATGAGTGATAATGATGAATATTAAATCCTTCAATCTTGAAAAGTATCATTCGAAAAATCTGCCTCAATTTCAATGTTAAGACCAATAAAATTTCTACCTCCTCGCTTACCACTATTTACAATTCCTTGCCATCCTTCGCTCTTGAGATTTGCAATGCAGAACTTCGGTGAACTTACATTCTATTCAAGGTTTCCAAAACTCCGGAATCGCAAATCCCAGAAACTTCAACTCCCGAATGAAACTGTCCATCAAAATCCACGGTGGTGGAAATTGTTAGGGCAAAAATCGATGAGTTTCATATTTTCCCAGCCCAGCCCAGCCCGGCGGCCACACAAAAACCGAAGTATGAAGCAAAAGAAGCCCGAACAAACGGTTTCGCTCCGGAGGAGACATGCTTTCATGCTGGGTGAGGTGGCTAATTTGGAATGACTGGACAGAAATTTCCATTCCAATCCAATCCAATCCAAGCATGCCGATGGGGTATGTTCGGTTTCGTAGTAGGCAAATATATGTATTTGCTACGTTGTTGCACGCTGAATCGAACGGAGACTCCGGTGGAAAAAAGCCCGGCTGCTTCGATGTTGCTCCTGATGGCCGCCGCTGCCTGGCTGGTGTATTTTATGAGTCCGTGCGAGTTTTGTGAACACAATGTTTTCACCATGGCAACCCTCGTCCGTCCGACGAAACGGCAGCCGTCTAAGGAACAGCAGGAGCCTACCGACTGACGTTCTACGTTGGATGGTTCCTCGACTTGGAGAGAAATAACGCCATGTCATCCTCCTGGGTGCCTGATTGGATCCTCCTCCCTGATGGGTCATCGCCATGTCATCACCGTCCTCAGTTCGTTCGTCCGAGCAACTACTGACCTCTAACACCGGCCGTTCCGGGAACTTCTGGCCTTTTCCAGCTCCCGCAATCAAGATTGAAATGCGATTCAATACATGTTGTATTGCCGCTTTAAGCGAGTTTAAATTGTTTCAGCACTTTTTCAGGTTTGAACGATGGCAATGGTAATTTGTTGAAATTTCTTAAATTTTAACACTTCCAGACTCAACGTCTTTTCTAATTTCAGCAAGGCTAATACTTGTGAATTCAAAAAAATAGTAGAAACTCTGAAACTTGGAGTGAATTGCGAATAGAATGACTCCGTACTAAATAGTTTACGGCAATAGTCTTGTTTTTTCCTATCTAAGCGAACAAAAAGTGCAAGGTGGAGGCAATGCCTTGTATGCCAGCAGCAGAAAAAAAATATTCAAAGAATTTCAGTACTTTAATGAATTGATCTACTTATTGGATTTTTTTTTTCAAAGGAGAATCGGCCATTTGGTTTTCGGATGTACACGGATGAGTAACATACGGCTCGAAAGATTTTGACGAGATAAGTAAAAGTTACTATGGGATCAAGAAAATCTACCGTTGGAGAAAAAAAAATTTTAGACTGAAGAAGTTGTAATTTTCGAAAGTGATAAAAAGTTCAGCAAGCGGTCCAATTTTTGCCTTGTCTTCTTTGTCATCCCATTTAAATCTATATATATAAAAATGAATTTCTGTCTGTCTGTCTGTCTGTTCCCTATAGACTCGAAAACTACTGAACCGATTTGCGTGAAACTTGGCAGGTGGGGGTATTGGAAGCAGGGGAAGGTTCCTATTGTGATTTGAAACCCCTCCCTCTCTCATAAAGGGGGGGAGGGGCCTCCCAAACAAAAGACAATTTTTTGCATAACTCGAGAACCCATCAAGCAAATGGTATCATATTTGGCATGGGGTGGTATTTGGAAACGAGGAATATTTCTATGAATATTTGGTACCCCTCCCTCCTTTCAGTGGCGTGATAGGAAGGGGGGAGGGGGGCTATCTTACAATTTTTCATATAACTCGAGAACTAATCAAGATATTGGATCCCAATTTGGTATGGGAATGTATTTGGATACGAAAAATTTGTCAATGATTATTTGAGACCCCTCCCTCTTTCCAGTTGAAAGGGGGAGGGGCCTCTTTCATATTTTTTTACATAGTTCGAAAACTAATAAAGCAAATGGAACCAAATTTGGCATGAGAGGGTATTTGGATACGAAAAATATTTCTATAATTATTTGAGACCCCTCCCTCTTTCCAGTAGGGAGATATAAAGGGGGGAGGGGCCTCTTATATAGTTTTTAACATAACTAAAAAAGTTATTAAGCAAATGGAACCAAACTTGGCATGGGCGGGTATTTGGGAACGTGACATGTTCTAATGATTGTTTGAGACCCCTTCCTTCTTACAGCGGGGAGGAAGGAAAGAGGAAGGGGAGTTTCATACCATTTTTACTGCATAACTCAAGAACTACAACAGCAAATGGAACCAAATTTGGCATGGAACGATATTTGGGTACGAGAAATGCTTCTATGAATATTTGGTATCCCTCACTCTTTCGAAGAGGTGGATGAAAAGAGGGAGGCGAGGTCTCCCTCACAATTTTCAGTATAACTGGAGAGCTGATCAAGCAAATTGAATCATATTTGACATGTGAGTGTATAAGGATACGAGAAATGTTTCTATTATAAATTGAAGCCGTACTTTTTAAGCGGTAAGCTATAAAGGAAGAAGGGGAGTTTCCATTTTTTTTTTGCATAACTCGAGAATTAATTGAGCAAATGAAACCAAATTTGGCATCAAAAAGTATTTGATTACGAAAAATACTTTTATGAATATTAAGTTATCACCCCTCTATTGAAGAGAACGGAAAGGGGGATGGTACTCCCTTTCAAGTTTATACATAACTCAAAAATTTACTACGTAAATAAAACCAAATTTGGCATGGCATGGAATAAAGGAAGGGAAGAGGGAAGCTTACATTTAACTTTTATTTTACAAAATCCTAGAAATGGACAAAACTTAACATGGAAAATCATTTTGGTATGACTCCATGATTATTTGACACATCATCCTCCTTTCAGTGAGAAGGTGAGGAGGGAGGTGAGCCCAATACAATTTTGTTAGCATATGTTCTCAATTTATGCTTACGAAGCCAACAAATGGAAACAAATATGGCATGGAAAGGTACTTGGTTACGAGATATGTTTCTACGATTGTAATAGACCCTTACACTTTACAGTGTAGAGAGGGGAAGAAAGGAGGGGGCTACATACGAAAACAACCGTATTTTATAAGTTAGATTGTTTGGAACAGATTTAAATAATCAGAACGTATAGATCAAGATTCAGAAAATTAGTTTGAGTCATCTTTGTATTGCAATTCGAAACTCCAGCTGCAGCTCTTATTTCATAGCGGTTGCTTTTGAATGATTTCATTATTTGATTCAAAATAATTCCAATTAAAACAATAAAAATTTGAATAATTTCCGAAAATGTCTTTTGTTTTTGAAAGGTGTAGCAAAGCACACCGGGTCAGCTAGTGTCAAATAAAATACGAATAAAACCAGCTTCTTTCTTCCCAACTCCACCCTGAAAAGCGATGGTCTCAAATTATTCGTACACAAACAACCCTACTTATAATATATCGTCCCTTATGCTTGATATGTTCTCGATTTATGAAAAAAAAACTTGTACGGGAGCCCTTATGTTCTTACCATTTCCCCCCCCCCCCCCCTTCCCCCACCCTCCGCTTTATTGGAAAGATGTCGGGGTCTCTAATAATAATTTCATACCCGAAACTTCCCTCACATCAAATTTGGTTCCATTTGGTTGATAAGTTTTTAAGCTAAACAACAAAATTTATATTAAACTCGTTCAAATCTTCCCTCTTAACACTGTAAGGTGTAATGGACTTTCAAAATCACATCCACATATCCCAAATACCTCAAATGATCATAGAACCATACCTACATAGTTTGCTATGTCATATTTTGTCATATTCATATTAAGAGAATCATTCAATGAAATTCGAAATTCAACTATGAGCGTGTTTTTATGATCAAGTATAATTTGAGATTGATCAACTAAAAAATAACATGGCTATTTCCGGTTATTTTCTTAAGTAGAGGATAATATTAGAATAAAAGTGCGAATTTCAACAATGATCGAAAAGTTTTCAAAAATTTAGCATTTTTGATTCTAATACTTCTTCATTAGGGTGTCCCAAAGTTGCATAACTTCTTGGAATCTGGTTGCTCACCCTCCGAATGGTAGATTAGGATGTGCAGAACAAACTTTTGTATGGGGCCGACTAAAAACAATCATGTTTAGAGGTTCCGCAAACGCGATCTTTGAAAAAAGTCCACTTTCTAAAGATTTGATTTTAAATAAATTCTGGGTCCAAAAATTTTCATGAAATTTATATATTTTATATTTTTTTAATTTTGTTTGAGTTAAATACTACACGTAAAAAATGAAAAATGAACCGTATTTGTATCAAAATGTAAAACAAGCAAGCTATTTCCAAGAAAAAAATTTTTTTTGGTCCAAAAATTTTGAATTCAACTGAACAAAATGTGTACCAAGCGTAAAATATTTTTGATACCAATGCCATCAAAAGATGCGGATTTTTGTGCACCTAAACTTCGCTGAAAAAAACAACGTGTTGTTTGTATCATCGTGTGAAGAGCTATTCACGGTTTAATCCTCAATAAAAATCACAATTTAGGATATTTTTTGTTTAATTTATCAAGTTTGTCTTAATAAATACCTACTTTAAAATCAAAATACTTGCAAAAAAAGACTTTGATGGTTTAACAGAGTCATCAGAAGGCCATATGCCAAATTTGAGCGGAATCGGACAATAGGAAGGGGTTGCACTGAATCTCAAGTGTGAAAGGGATTCTGAGACATAGTGTTTTTTTTTATAATTATTTATTTGAAACGGCTCATACAATTAAGTTTCAAAGAGCCAAACTCGCTTTTTTTTTGTTTTTACAATCTTTTTCTTAGCTTAGCACTTTTTTTAGAAGAGAGACATAGTGTTCTAAAGAAGCATAAAAACTGGTTTTTCCTCATACATTTTTTTTTCTTTACCGATCGATTGCTTGATTATGTAGATTTTATTAAAATTTCAACTAAGACTAACATTTCACCTGAGGACTGCAACTCGATTGGACTAAAAACAAAAAAGATTGTATTTTTGTGCCAAATTGTCGTTTAACACACAGTGAGTACATTTTACTCATTGCGTTTTACAGGACAATTTGTAACCAAAATACCATCTTTGAACAGTCATAACTTTATTGTTTTAAAAACGATTCGAACGTTGTTGACAAGTTTCGATAATAAATGAAAATTTGAGATATTTGGTGTTGGTCACTTTGTTTTAGATTTTTTTCTCGAATGATCGCTGGATTTGATTTGTTCGGCTTTTGTGTGAAACAATTCAGAACCAAATACCCAGATTTTACTAGGTTTTGAAAAAAGTTGTACTGATTCTCCCAACCAACAAAAATGTGACGAAAATTCTGCAATTCTTATTCTAGGTGAAACTATTAGATATTTTATTTTACTGGAGCTCCCTTACTTGTTGTATTTAATGTTTTATTCAAATTTTCTCGTTTCAGTTCTTGTTTGCACCCTTAATCCGGCCTTGTAGATCATACTTGGTTTCTCTAAACTCTCTGTTTCTCTGAATATTGTAACGAAATTAACATTTTTTAATGTACGCGTCGGGTCATACCGACCAGAACGGCGACGTGGAAAGCTTATATCTTCGGAAACAGAAACATTGTATTAGGATTATTATTGAAAAATTGTTAAAAAAAATACGATGCAACATAAAACATGAAAAAAATTATACATTCCTTGAGAAAACTAACAGTCTTTGGATTGACATTTCAAATATAACTTTTTTTAAATCATAAATAACATCATCAAATAGATTTTAATGGAATCCTAACAACGTTTTTGTCATTTTTCTATGACTTCCAAGCCTGAAGATATTGCATTTCAAAAAATGATGACGTTTTGAAAATCGTGAAAAATGGAGTCATTGCCAAAATGTATGGATTAATATTATTGACCATTGCTAGCCTTTCAGCCAAGCTTGGCGAATTCGTAAAAAATTTTATACTAGTTTTTAATTGCAAGTTTTTGTTTAAAGAACATATGTTAGAAAGTTTACAGTGTATGCTTTTGATATACACCTCAATATACCGATTTTTATACCGATTTCTGGGATTTCCATACCGATAAAAGATTTTTTTGGGTTCGAAAATACCGATTTAAATATGGCATCACTGAGTAAAACTTGTGTTTTGGTAACATAAAAAAATCTCTTTCCAAATTTAGAGGAAGTAGGCCATGGCTTGTTGGTATCGCACGTGTTTTTTTTCGCTCCGTCACGGTGAAAGTTAAATTTGCTGTTTTGTGAAATTGTGAAATTGTGGATTCTTCTTGGGATTAGTGGATAAAGCATAGTGATCATGTTTCATGCATGTTTCATTGTATGTATGTGCCCGACCCGATTCTCCTTTTTTTCAGGATTTTCATCCTTTAGGATGATTCATCCCTTTACCCGATTCTCCGTTGAATTCATCCATTTCCAGCAGTTGACATCATTGAATGATCCGTTGCAAGAGGAAACACACTTCCTACTTCAACGATTGGTGAGTTCGTTCCATGATCCTTCTTATTCATTTGTTCTAAACTGATGACGATGCCGATGATGAACCAATCCGGGAGTTTCTACCTGAGAATTCTCAAAATTGGAAAATCCTTAAATACTGTTAATTGATTTCCGTGACGTGACGTGAGGTGATCCCCGCAATTCCTGAAACATTTCTGGGTTTAATTTATAATGATGTGATTAAATTACTTTTATATTTTTAAAACAAGTGGCTGAATGCGAAGTAAGATGCGCATAAGAATTTGAATAAAATCGTCATTCAAATAAAAGGTTTCTTGAAATTATGTTGCGCCTTGGAACCTGACAGTTTGTCCATAAGCTCGTTTTATAAATCATGTTCCAGGTTTAAAATTTGCCATATTCACATCCAAAGTTTTCTTTGCGAATATTGAATCAGACGTAAGTTTTTTAATATATAATATGGATTTTTTTTCCTTCTTTATGATTTTTTTCTATGTCGACACATTTTAATTGTTCGGGTTACTCCCGAGCAGACTTTTATGGCAAAATTATAGCAAATTTTGCTATCACGCCCTGAGAGCCAAATTTGCTCTCATTATGCTTGACATAAGGTGGTACACAGCAAAAATGAGAGCAAAAATTTTCATACTTGGTTAGCAAAGTGATACCTTATTTTGCTAAAATTGAGACCCCAACTACACCTCGTTTTTCGAGAGCTTGGAAAGCATAATAATGCCAATATAAGGCATCACATATTTTTCAATGATAGCAAAATTTGACATCATTATGGTTTCAAATCTTTCGAAAAAATGAGGTGTTATTAAGGTCTCAATTTTTGCCAAATTGGCATCACGTTGCTAACCAAGTACGAATGTTTTGCTTTCATTTTAGCTTTATATCAAGCAAAATGACAGTAAATTAAACTATCAAGGCGTGATAGCAAAGTTTGCTATAATTTTGCAGTAAAAATTTGCTTCGGTGAGTTACTTTCGTTCCTTTTTCCAAGTTTTACTTTATTACCATAATTGTCGATTTTTATCAATTTTTTCCTTGAGTGCCCAATTCTACTAAACTAAACGCCTGAATTTATATTACTGCTTTGCGTCTGAATTGGAAAACCAAGTTTATTAAAATTCCTTGCCTACCCAAAGGCGTTTAAAATTCGCACTATAAGTAAACGAACTATTTTTTTTTTCTTTGAAAAGCATCGAATGGATTAAAAACTTCTCTTAAATGTCATAACATGTATTACAAAAGAAATGAAATTCAAAAGTAGGTAATTTAAAAGTATATAATCGTTAAAAAGTAAGGTATCTATAATTTACAATAGTCCATGGGAATGGTAAAAAGACGTAATTTGTAATATTTTGACATCTTTAGATGTATAAGTCACGAAACAGAGAATTTTTGACGTCTATTTAAAAATAGCTGTTTTTCGAACTTTTTATCAATCTGCATTTTTTGAGAAACTATGTGCATAATAAAAATATGATAAATAAAACAGGGAAGTAGTTTCTGAATTTTGAAAAGTCAACACAAATTCTTGCTTGGCAGACGGGCGCAGTGGGTGGTAATATCTCAAAGCCATTTCGTACACGAAGACGAACGAAAAGAAACGAAAAAACATACAAACATTAGCACGATTTTTTTGGATTTACTTTCAGTAAAATATTTATCAAATTTTTGTAAGGCATTTCACCGCCAACTGTCTGCATATAGTTTTATCGCCTAAATACTGTGTTAACATACTCAAAATCCGGTGCAAAGCCGAATTTAGGTGTTAGAATAGTCTCAGAAAATGTAGATTGATTAAAATTTCTGAAAACAGCTAACTTTGAATAGCTGTCAAGAATTCTGTTTTTCGTAATTTATAAATCTAAAGATGCCAAAATTAAACTATTCAAAGGCGATTTAATTAAGTATATGATTCATTTCATAGAAAGATCAAAATTTAGAACTTCAATGCGTCATATCGAATTTAATCAGGTTATCGATACTCCAAAAAGCTATTACGCAGTTTGAAGTGTCGGTAAAATAATGTTTTTCGAGCTATTTTTCTAAACATTTACATTAGAAAAAAAAAATCCATTTGCGTATTTTAAAAACATAGTACAGATTTAGCTTTTTAAATGAATGAAACAAACTCACCCTTTGATGATATTCAACGCCAACATTATTCGCAACTATCATAAGATTAGCAGTCATATCAGTGAAGGTTCGCATCTTTTTCGGTGTTTCGGGCTGTCCTGCACGATAAACTAGATAACATTTTCCTCTCCAAAAAAAGTAAAGACTTCTTCCGACGTGTCTGTGTTGCAATGAAAATGTATGTATCTTGCTGCATCCACTACACAGGATCTGATTTGATGGAACAAGCCGTCGGGAGTAAAGTTATCTCTGCAATCTTCCAGGGAAAAAAGTTCCACCACGCGGGGTAATGAAGCTTGGCAACGTCATCAAAAGACCACAAAGGTTCTAATACGTTATCCTTTGTTTGGTTAAAAAACGGACCAAACTGTTCGCATTCCAGTCCAATCCGCCGGAACAAACCACAGAAACATTGCTTGTCGTTATCATCATGCAGGCGATATGGTTCACACATCACGGCGATCTATAAAGATGAATAAAAAGTTGAAGAGGTTGTAATCATGCTACAACCGTGTAGTGAGCGTAGAATTACGATAACTCTCTATGGTTAACTTATTTCTGTATTGATTACATAAACAAAAAAATTGCAGTTTAATGAAATGCTTAGAACTAATGTCAAAATGACATCATCATTGCATGTCATTTCAAACCGTGATGGCAGCAAGCTTGAATGTCATTTCAAAATGTCACGAAAACATGTCCTATCAAAATTTCATGACATGTTCTGTCAAAATTTCAAGACAAAATGTTATGTCAAATTGTCTTGCCAAAATGTCATGTCAAATTTCAATGTCATGTCTACATTCAATGTCATGTCGACATGCAATGCCATGTCAAAATTGTATGTCATAATATCATGTCAACATGTCATTTAAACTTGGCATGTCATGTGAAGATCTCATGAAGATGTCATGCCAACATCTCATATCAAAATGTTATATCAAAATGTCATGTCAAAATGTCATGTCAAAATGTCATGTCAAAATGTCATGTCAAAATGTCACGTCAAAATGTCACGTCAAAATGTCACGTCAAAATGTCACGTCAAAATGTCATGTCAAAATGTCACGTCAAAATGTCACGTCAAAATGTCATGTCAAAATGTCATGTCAAAATGTCATGTCAAAATGTCATGTCAAAATATCATGTCAAAATGTCATGCCAACATGTCATGCCAACATGTCATGCCAACATGTCATGTCAAAATGTCATGTCAAAATGTCATGTCAAAATGTCATGTCAAAATGTCATGTCAAAATGTCATGTCAAAATGTCATGTCAAAATGTCATGTCAAAATGTCATGTCAAAATGTCATGTCAAAATGTCATGTCAAAATGTCATGTCAAAATGTCATGTCAAAATGTCATGTCAAAATGTCATGTCAAAATGTCATGTCAAAATGTCATGTCAAAATGTCATGTCAAAATGTCATGTCAAAATGTCATGTCAAAATGTCACGTCAAAATGTCATGTCAAAATGTCACGTCAAAATGTCACGTCAAAATGTCATGTCAAAATGTCATGTCATAATGTCACGTCAAAATGTCACGTCAAAATGTCATGTCAAAATGTCATGTCAAAATGTCATGTCATAATGTCACGTCAAAATGTCACGTCAAAATGTCATGTCAAAATGTCATGTCAAAATGTCATGTCAAAATGTCATGTCAAAATGTCATGTCAAAATGTCATGTCAAAATGTCATGTCAAAATGTCATGTCAAAATGTCACGTCAAAATGTCACGTCAAAATGTCACGTCAAAATGTCACGTCAAAATGTCACGTCAAAATGTCACGTCAAAATGTCATGTCAAAATGTCATGTCAAAATGTCATGTCAAAATGTCATGTCAAAATGTCATGTCAAAATGTCATGTCAAAATGTCATGTCAAAATGTCATGTCAAAATGTCATGTCAAAATGTCATGTCAAAATGTCATGTCAAAATGTCATGTCAAAATGTCATGTCAAAATGTCATGTCAAAATGTCATGTCAAAATGTCATGTCAAAATGTCATGTCAAAATGTCATGTCAAAATGTCATGTCAAAATGTCATGTCAAAATGTCATGTCAAAATGTCATGTCAAAATGTCATGTCAAAATGTCATGTCAAAATGTCACGTCAAAATGTCACGTCAAAATGTCATGTCAAAATGTCATGTCAAAATGTCACGTCAAAATGTCACGTCAAAATGTCATGTCAAAATGTCATGTCAAAATGTCATGTCAAAATGTCATGTCAAAATGTCATGTCAAAATGTCATGTCAAAATGTCATGTCAAAATGTCATGTCAAAATGTCATGTCAAAATGTCATGGCAAAATGTCATGTCAAAATATCATGTCAAAATGTCATGCCAACATGTCATGCCAACATGTCATGCCAACATGTCATGCCAACATGTCATGCCAACATGTCATGTCAAAATGTCATGCCAACATGTCATGCCAACATGTCATGCCAACATGTCATGTCAAAATGTCATGTCAAAATGTCATGTCAAAATGTCATGCCAACATGTCATTAACTCCGCTGGTTATCCTCCGCTGCTAGTCGCCACCACCGCTGCTAGTCGCCAGCACCGCTAAATCGCCATGTCTGCTGCTGAACCATCCTTCTGCTTCGCTGGCTTCCACTAAACTAACTGCAAAACGATATCTGCGTTGGATTACCACTGGTGGGGTCCAAACGCAGATCGAATTGCAGGAGAACTGTACACGACGACGAGCAAAAAGAAACTGAAACCGAGCCGCTGGCGCCCCGTTGTTTTTATACTTTTCGTATACATGGAAAATCAAAACTCATCAAGAGGCGGGGCATCCGTGTTTTCTTTCTTTTTCTCTTTTTTTTTGTTTTGGCTTGGTGATGACGTCATAATCCTTTAGATAGGATGTCTTTGAAAGAGGAGTTTTTCGTGACGCGAGATTCGATCGCAAATTTCAATTTGCCCCCCTATAGTGTTGCCGTAAGACGTAATTCTACGTCAAAAAAACCTTAAAATGGTGGAAATAACAATGCTGACGATAACAACTTACCATTAATGGGTGGCCCTCGTATTTGGTTTTTAATAGCTTGTGAATCCACCAGGATCAGGACCAGAATAACCAAATAAACTGATTCACTAGGAAGAGGAAACTTTCAAATCACTGGTAAACAAAAAAGTGAACGTTATTGTTTTCAAGGTTTTTTGATACACTAGGTTCTCCGACTTTCGCAGTAAGTAGGCGAGGATTGAGCGGGGCTTTAAATGAGTTTGTTTATTTTTTGCTAAACTTTTTTGTGGTTTGTTGGTAAACAAACTTCATGAGTTCGGTATAGTTGCATAGCCTACATAGCCAAAATGGCTGAATCGGGAATTCGATATTCGGTAACACCTCCTGTATATATACACACCTTGATTGTTTTCACGGTATCAAAACAAAACAAGTATGGAACAGTAACTTTTAGCATATACCCACTGCATCATTACACCATAAAGCAGTTACATAAATTAAAATATTTCGAAAATTATATTAAAAAATATCACAAATTAAACTATCGTTGTATAAAATCGATTAAAAAATAATATGAATAAAATAAAATGTACCAAATCAATGTTCCAGTAGATTTAATGTGTGCACGAAAAACTTATTTCATAGCAAAGGACAATATTTAAACTGATCTTATTTTTAATCATAGCAAAAAATACTCCATAAATTTGAAAATTTGACCCATAACAACAAATATTGTAACTGCATTCTCGCCTTTAAAAACACTGCATTAGTTATTTAGACCAACAAATCGCTGCTCCTATAGAAATCGCTCCTTCTGAGCTAAAAAAAATTTAGTTGCAGTTATAAAATTCGCAAAATTGTCGCTATTGTGGATTAAAGTTTAGTATTGAAAAAGATTTATTAGATTTTTTTTCTCGTTTTCATTCAGGGCTGGAAAACAGTTTTTTTTAAATCACTCATACGTCAAATTGGTCTGACTAAATCGAAAATTGAGTGAGTAACAAATATTGTTTCTTAAAAATGATCATTAAAAACCGTTTTGAAGTCTTTCAGAATGTTTTTCTTAGAACAGGTTTGCAAATTTCATCAAACTGAACATGCCTGACATATAAAACAATAATTGTGTTCATTTTGTTTAGTTTCGGCATGAATTTTTATCTTAACCCACTCTTTTCAAAATTGATCAAATGATTTAGTCTAGAATTTGGGTACAGTACATATTGCATTTTTATCCAAAATGTTGCTTATCCCTTCATTTAATGATTTTTTTATTTTTCCTTAAAAATCATTTTTAACAGTTGGAAAAACATCAAGAAATAAAATTGAAATAAAAAATTATTTTTCCTGATATTTTTCACTTTTTCCAATTTTTATCGTAAATTTCTTTTCAATAAAAATTGTGTAACCTTAAAAAATAATTACAATTATTGAGGTTTCAAAATATTTATAACTAACCTAAACCTTTGCTGAACGATTTTTGAAGGAAAAGTTAAACGTATACCAAAAACTCGGAAACTTCTTAAATTTTATTTTATTTACTGTATAGCGAAAAAATGGACAATTTTGGTCTCAGGACTCTATTTTATGAAACAATGAACACCTCAATTATACCAAGTTTTGCTATCATATTAAATTCTACACCAAATTTTGCTTGAAGTTTGCTGTTAATACCTAAATCTGGTCTTAGTTTGCTGTCAAATCAAAATTTTTGATACCTTAATTACACTTAATTTTGCTGTCACAGAAATTTCAACAGCAAGTTATGCTCACATTTTGCTGTTAAGACCACATTTTGCTCACAGTTTGCTATCGATTTGGGCATCAAAGTCTGCTCGGGCTGTGTCATTCTTTCTCAAAATTCTTTTTCCAAAATTAACAACTGCATAGCAAAAATGAGTCGAAGAGAGAGGACTTTTGTAAAAGTATTGTTTATTCGACTCAATACAGATCAACAATTTTTTGTCTGTAGCATTCCAATATGTTCATTCATAAGATCACAGCGAAAGTTTTACCACGCGCTTCATACTGGAATGATATGACAGAAGAAAAAAAAACCAACCTCACTAGAAATTGATCACCGTAGATTTGGATTTATGAATGACCGATTGAAAACCTACGTAGTAACGATGACAACATTTTATTCCTGCCCAATCCCATCCGGTTAGCTGGGACATCCATCCATGTGGCGGCCTGTCTCCGTTTGATTCCTCCAGCCAGAGACCTCGTCCAGAGATGACAAACCCTTCGTCACTGTTATTGTTGATTCTGCGGGGACGATCATACTGTCCAAGATATCTTCGGCGGGAATCCATAACCGTCTGCGCTGTCATCGAAACCCGTTTTGTCGTTGTCCCTTCACGAAGGTGCTGTCACAGCGCTTATGTAGATAACAACAACAACAGTAGATCCAGACGTGGGCCGGAGTCAGTCATAAGTACCCCGAGTTGGAGGTTGACTGGGATGGACCACCTAATGAATATAAAACGCTAAAAATTGTTGTCACATCATCACTCATTCCCTCAATCCCGGGGCCAGATTCCGTCGGTGACGTTCGACCGGGATTGTAGGACAGTTGTGTTATTTTCGTCCAGGATGATAATTAGACTGTAAACAAAATATTAGGATTTGCAGTGGAACTCAAAACAAAAAATTAAAATTTTCATTCAGAAGACTTAATATAGAAGAGAAATTCTTAGTCCAAAACAAAATCAAAGTTTGCATTTTTTTAAGGAATTATATTTTAGCAAACGTCCACTGTGCCTTCCAAAGACGAACTCCAGTGAGACGGTCTGACTGATGAACGCCTTGTCCAACTTCAAACGCAAGTTTACCTTCGACAACTTTGGTTTCACAATATTGTTGCTTAGCTCGGATAAGCCGGCAGCTAAGTATCGATATCAGAATCAGAAACTCAAAACACTGATCAAATTTTAGGTTTGGCTGCTACCGGTTGCTGCAGGGGCTTGGTCGCTTCTAAAATGCTCAGAAAACTGGGTCGATCAGTTATGTAACAGTAAATTTATAGGGCAAAAAAATGCAGAAAACTTTTAAAAAAAAATTCATTCTAGAATTAATCTATCCTAATTTTTTTTTTTTTTTTGTGAAAGACATACACCGTATTAGCCGATTTAGGCTTTACAGACTGAATAAATGAAGTGGACAACTCAAGATTAACAATGTAGTACAGAATCCGTATTAGTGTAGTATTAGAATTCGGAATTCTACTACAGTTTAATTTATTTTTCCGAATCGTTGGTATCATGTTTTACCACTTTTCAGCTTTTGTAGTCATACTCCTAAACTATTCCAGTATCAAAATACAAAGTTAGGCACGTTCAATGTCAGCGACCTTCAAAAGAAGTCCAAAGCGCCTAATCCACTCCAAACGTTACTCATAAAAAAACTCTCGTCTCTAATCAACACTGTCAACATTTAATCAAAAGAAACAATCAACCAACAACTCATCCCACTTTGGGCCCCAAAACTTTCCGTTCGTGTCACTTCGTTTTCATTCACAGAGCTTCTCAATTCATTTAATCCCCCGCACTCGACCGACTCTCACAACATCAACAACTTACAGTTCTCTATGTCCAGTTCGTTCGGACACAGGAGTTCTCGTTTCGTAGGCATTAATTCATCCGGTAGTGATAGCCATCATCATGATCATCAGGTTTCTCCAACTCTTCAACTGAGCTGAGCTGAGCTGCTGTCACCGAGAATTGTCAACGTCAAACGTGTTTTGGTCTTTCGGCCGGCCTGGGCCGTAGTTGTCTTCACTATGTTCTTGCGGGATTCGGTTATAAATACCGAATGTGCTACTGTTTGGTTTGGGGGCTTTCGATTTTATCCGACCGGGTTGA